>NW_007726457.1:661574-718607 GCF_000696425.1 Galeopterus variegatus
GCTGAGCGTGGTGCTGACAACACCAAGCCAAGGGTTGAGATCCCCTTACCGGTCATCTTTTAAAAAAAAAAAAAAAATGGTGAGAATTGAGAGTCTGGGAATATTTTTGGAGGTAGAGCCAATAAGATTAGCAGCTGCATTGAATGTGGATTCTGAGAGAGAGGGATGAAGGATAGCTGTGAAAGTTCTGGCCTGAGCTACTGGAAGAATGAAGTTACCCTTAACTACCAAGAGGAAACTAGGAGAAACAACGTTGAGGCAGAAAATCACAAGCTCGGTTTGGACGTGGTAATTTTGAGGTGACTATTAGACATCCGAGTACTCACATGAGCCACAGGCTCACTTCAGGGGCGGGGTCTGAGATGGTGACATAAATGAGGAAGCATATGAATAATATTTAAATATGAATAATATTCATATAAATATATGAATAATATTTAAACCTACTGGACTGGATAAGTCACCCAGGGAGTGAAGGTAGATACAGAATGGACCTGAGGACCAAGCCCAAAGGGAGGCAGTCAACTATTTAGTGATTGGAGAAAGAGGGAGGAACCAACAAAAGAAAGTGAAAAAAAGAGTAGCAAAAAGTGAGGTAGGTTCCTTCAGAGCCATTACTATTCTAACTTGCATTGTGGTTCTCTAAACTAGACTGTGTGTTCTGGAAGAGGTAGAAAGTCTTACATAAATAAATAAGTAAATAAAATGTATGTTAGTGTAAGACCCGTGCACCAAGCACAAATCCTACACACCAGAGTGACTTGCCTCACAGAGACCACAAGACAAGAGATCTCTACAATTTAAGCAAGAGGAGTTTTACTTCAGCATGCTGGGTCGCTTTGTCTTTCGGAAAAGCGGCCCCTAGTTCCTTGACATGAGAGTTTTTATACACTTTCTTTGGACAAAGACGTTTTTTAGTGGTCAGGCTTAACAGGCTAGCCCCCCCGATAAGGGACTGTTCAATTTTTTTAATCACTTGGGCTCTGCCAGGTGTCCTGAAGATAAGAGGGCTGTTTACTCCTTGAGACTGGCTGGCCCCTGGAATGTGTGTCTAGTTCTGCTTTGACTTCTAAAAAGCTGCTTCACTTAAAATACCTTTAGATATGTTTCCCCGCTTTTTTAATAAGTGCTTACAGGAATAATTTGTGCAGGTTAAAAGTCATACAGGCATTGGTAAATTGTGCAAGTTTAAAAGTTACATTTCCATTACAGTGTACTTTCTTGATTTTTCATATTTCTCGTATCTTTTCTTTGATGTTTATTCATTGTGGGAGGGGGTTTCACAGTCCACAGGTTTGACACTATTGACTGACTAAGATGTTGCTGTGGTTGCCAATTTGGTATGGCTACCTCAGCGACTCCCTTTTCCATGTGCTCTGGCTTGGGCTGCTGGGATGCGCCCAGGCACTGCAGAGCGTGTGGTCTCTGCAGAGCTTCCCCTTCCCCTGCAGGATGACTCTCTGCTCTGTGCGCTAGGCTGGGCTTGGGATGGAGCCATGTGGCAGCGGTGAAGCCTACCTGCTGCTGGATCGTGTGGTGGTGGCCCCCCCACAGGGTGTGTGGACTCGACGGAGCTTATATCTCCCTTGCTCGATGACTCAGTGCTCCGTACACATTGGGCCGGGCTGCTGGATTGCGTGGCAGGAGCGTGGAACCTGTGGAGTTCCCACCTCCCCTGCCAGACGTCTCCCCGCTCTGTGTGCACTAGGCTGGGCTGAGAATGAAGCTGGGTGTCGGTGGTGAAGCCTACCTGTTGGATCACAAAGTGGCGGCCCGCAGGGCGTGTGGTCTCCGTGGAGCTTCTGCCTCTCCTGCTGGACATCTCCCTGTCTCAGCTACAGGTTGATTCGCTTCCAGCTCCAGGGACGCGAGGGTGGGGGTGGGGGGTCAGAAGCCACGGTCACCACTGCAGCCCAGGGTGACACACGCCGGCTCAGGCCTCCATTTTTCCACATCTGTGGCTGCCGCTGCGACACGGGCCGCGGTGCACTGGCGGGTCGCACACACGGGTTGGGGGAAGAGTCCTGGTTCTCGGCAGGGTAAAGACACTCTTTTGAAGCCGTTCCTTTGTACCGATTCTGCTACAGCTGCACCTGGCGCGGGCCTCAGCCTGCTTCTACTCGTTGCGGAAAAGCAGCAGGCAGCTCTCCTCTTCCGCCATCTTGACCTCCTGAAAATGTACTTTTAAAAAAATTGTGATAAAATAAGAGTAGATACATCAAAGTTTTCTTCTCATACCCACAGAAATGCACACACGGAAACACAAGCCAGCATCATTCTTATGGATAAAACAAAAGAAACATTCCTATTAAAAATTATATTCAAGACAAACACAAACCCAGAATCATAAAAGAATGGGTTAATAAATTCAAGTACTCTAAAGTCATATGATCATATTAACTTATGTAGCAAAAACATTTGACTTACTTGAACACGCATTCATGATCAAAACTCTTAACAAATTAAGAATAGAGATGTACTACCTCAATTCAATAAAGAACATCTGAAAAACCCTACAGCTAATATGACAATTAGGAGTAAAAGACTGGATACTTTCTCCCTAAAACTGGGACTAAAATAAGGATATCCACTCCCATCTTGCCACTCTTATTAATCATAGTTCAGAAAGTTCTAATCAGTGCAAGGCAAGGAAATTAAATAAAAGGCATACAGATAGGAGAGAAGAAATAAAACTGTCCTTATTTGCATGATTATCTATATGGAAAATCACAAGGAATCTACAAACAAAACAAAACAAAATAAACAAACAAAAATCTCTAAAACTAATAAATGAATTCAGTAAGGTCTCAGGATACAAAATCAACTCCCAAACATCAATTTCCTTTTTATAAATTAACAATGAACATGTGGAAACCAAAATTAAAAACACAATACTATGTACAATCACGCCAAAGAAAATGAAATACTTAGGTATAAACTTAAGAAAACATGTACAGGATCTGTATGCTGAAAATAAAATGCTGGTAAAAGAAATCAGAGAAGACCCAAACAAATGGAGAGACATACTGTGTCCAAGGAAGGAAGCACTCGAAATAGTAAAAATGTCAATTTAATATACAGGTTAAACACAATTTCTGTAAAATTTCTAGCAAAGTTTTTGTAGAGGTGTATAAGATATTTGCAAAATTTTCATGGAAAAGCAAAGGAACTAAAATAGCTGAAACCATTTTTAAAAAGAAGTATAACATTGGAGAAATCAGTCTTATTATATAGCTATAGTAACTAAGATAGTGTAATACAGGCAGAGGGATACAGACATAGATTAGGGGAAGAAAATAGAGAACCCAGAAAAGGTTTATCCAAATATGCCCAACTAACTTTTGACAAAGGTTCAAAATGAACTATAGATAGCCTTTTAATGAAGCAATTGGACTTCCACAGGCAAAAAGTGAATCTCCATCTAAACCTCCTCTCTCATAAAAAAATCAACTCAAAATGGATCACAGATGTGTGAAACATAAACCTATGATTTTTTTTAGAAAAAAATAGGAGTATTTCAGAATCTATGGCTTGGCAAAGAGTTCTTAGATGTGACACCAAAAACACAATTTATACAAGGAAAAATTGATACAATGAATCATAAAAATTAAATTTTTTTGCTCTGTGAAAGGCCCTATGAAAGGATAAAAGACAAGCTACAGATTGGAAGAAAATATCTAAAAACCTGTGTAAAGTGATATCTCATTGTGGTTTTGATTTGCATTTCCCTAATGATTTATGATGTTGAGCATTTTTTCATATATCTGTTTGCCATTTGCATGTCTTCTTTTGAGAAACACCTATTAAGGTTCTTGGCCCATTTTTTAGTTGAATTATTTGTTTTCTTGCTGTTGAGTTGAGTTCCTAATATATTTTGAATATGCATGTCTTCTTTTGAGAAACACCTATTAAGGTTCTTGGCCCATTTTTTTAGTTGAATTATTTGTTTTCTTGCTGTTGAGTTGAGTTCCTAATATATTTTGAATATTAACTACTTATCAGATGTATGGTTTGCAAGCATTTTCCCTTATTTTTTAGGTTGTCTGTTCACTCTGTTGATTGTTTCCTTTGCTGTGAAGAGGAGTATTAGTTTCATGCAATCCCCAAAGGAAATGAAATCAGTATCTCAAAAAGATTTATTGGCACTCGCATGTTCATTACAGCATTATTCACAGTAGCCAAGTTATGGAATCACCCTTAGTGCCCATCAACGAATAAATGGATAAAGAAAATGTCATATATATAAATACACAATGGAATGTTATTCAGCCTTTAAAAAAAAAGAAAAAGAAAAAGAAAATCCTGTCATTTGCAAAACATGGATAAACCTGTAAGACATTATGCTATGTGAAATAAGCCAAGCACAAAAGACAAATAGTGCATGATCTCACTTAAATGTATTCTGAAAAAAGTTAAACTCATAATAGAAGCAGAGAGTAGAATGGTGGTTTACAGAGCTTGTGGGGTGGGGGAAATAAAGAGATGTTGGTCAAAGGGTAAACTTTCAGTTGTGCCAGATGAATAAGTTCTGGAGATCTAGTGTACAACATGGTGAGTATAGTTTATAATACTGTATTGTATCATTGAAATTTGCAAAGAGAATAGATCTTGAATGTTCTCACCACAAGAAAATTAACTATGTGAGGTGACAGATTATACTGGTAATTATTTTACAATGTAAACATATATCAAAACTTCATGTTATACACCTTAAATATGTCATTTTTTTTGTCAATTATACCTTAATAAACCTGGAAAACACAGTTGTAAACCACTAGTATCACACAGTTGTGAAGGACAAGGATATAGAATATATAAAGAACTGTCAAAACACAACGGTAAATATAACAAATGAGAAACATAGAAAATGGTCAGAGATGTATAAAGAATTTCACTGACGTCAATATAAAGCTATTAATAAGCACAGGAAAAGGTATTCAGCATCATTAGCCATTAGGAAGATGCAAGTTAAAACCACAGTGAGTTATCACTGTATTCCTATCTAATAACTCCAAATACTAGTGGGAATGCTAAGAAGCTGGATCACTTATACAGTGCAGGTAGAAATATAAAATGATACAACCACTCCAGAAAAGTGTATGGCAGCTTCTTACAAAACTAAATGTGTGATTACCATATGACTCAGTAATTTGCACTCTTGAGCATTTACTCTGGAAAAATGGAGACTTATGCTTATGCAAAAACTTAAACACAATTGCTCATATCAGCTTTATTTGTAGTCACACTGAACTAGAGACAATCCAGATGTCTTTCAGTGGGTGAATGGTTAAAAAAACTGTCAAATGTCCATGCCATGTAATATTACTAAGAAATACAAAGGAACAAATAATTGATACAAACAATAACTTGGAAGGATCTCAAGGAAATTATGCTGAATAAAAAAAGCCAATCTCAAAAGTTGCTTACTCTGTGGCTCCATTTGTATAACTTTTTTTGAAATGACAAAGTTATGGAGGTGGAGAACAGATTTGTGGATGTCAGAGATTAAGGGAGAGGCAGAGGGAGGTAGGTAGCTGTAAATATAAAAGGATAGCAGAAGGATCTTTGTGATGAATCTGTTCTGTGTCTTGACTGCAACAGTGTTCACAGGAATCTATACATGTGACAAAATTGTGTAAAACTAACACATACACAAACACTCGAATGAGTGAATGTAAAACTAACATCTGAATAAGATGGATGAATTATATCAGTGTCAGTATCCTAGTTGCAATATTGTCCTATGGTTATGCAAAATGTTACCAGTGAGAGGAACTGGTGAAAGATATCTGGAATCTCTGTATTATTTCTTACAGCTGCATAGGAATCTACAATAACCTCAAATTAAAAAAAAATTAGGGAAGTGGGGCAAGATGACAGACTAGAGGTTCTGGGGTCATGTCCCTCTCACAAAAAAGGATCAGAACAACTAACAGCTAAATATTGATGGGAACATCTGTGGGAGAGTGCAAGAGTGCAGCATGAGACTAGTGCCATCCCTGTGAGGCAGGAAAGCCCAGGATAGCAGCATAGAGAGGAGAGGCACATGTCCTCCCCTGCCAAGTCTTCACTACCAGCATCGGTGCAGAAAGAACTTTCTCTTCTGGGGAAGAGGTAAGAAGAGGGCCCCAACCAGCACCATCCTCACTAGAGATATCTGCAGTTCTTAAGGCAGAAGGATCTTACAGCCCTTGCAAGCCTGGAGCAAAGTGTGAGGAGCTGCCTACAATACAGACACTGAATTGTTCTAGAACAGGAGCACCTACTGTACACACCTCACCCCCCACCCTCATGACCCAAGTTGATGCCGTAGGTACCATCTTCAAACCAGAGCCACTGCAGAGACTTCCTGCTCTGGGGTCCAGTAGCGATGGCAGTCCCTCACAGGAGAGGGTACAACAGCTTAATCCAAGCAGCTTGAACATTGCACTCAGGCATGGCTGTGACTCTGGGCCTATAAGCCTGGGAAGCCAATCCCAGCCATGCTTAATTTGTGCACCCCCCACATCCCCAGCAAGAGATCAGACAGCCAGACTTCCCCTTCAACAGTGGGCTGAGTTCTGTATGTCCAAACTCCTAATCCAGGAAAGCAGCTCACATGTTCCTAACCTAACCAACACACCCCTGGGCTGGTGGAACTAAAGTGCATCTGTGCTCTCTGAGAAACAGCCAGATGGTCTTGCCCTCAACAGTCCTACCTAGCAGAGCTAGCTGCCCCCCCCCCAGCAGGCCTGTGTCATGGCCTCACTCACTGCCCAATAAGCAACTGTCAAGGCCCCATTTCCGCAGGCCTGTCTAGCAGCCTCAGCTATCACCCAAGAAGCAGCTGGGTTGATCCCCTCTGTGCAGGCTGTATTATTCCATTTCTGTTGCTTATAACAAAATACTTGAAACTGGGTGATTTATAAAGAAAACAAAATTTACTGCTTATACTTTTGGAAGCTGGGAAGTCCACAGTGCAGGGAACACATCTGGTGAGGGTCTTGGTGGTAACAACAGTGACCCAGGGGTCTCACATGGCAGAAAATGGCAAAGTAGAGAGAGAGTGAGAGATCCTTTTCATGCTCCCATTTTAAAGCCCTCAGAACCATGCACCTGACCACCATTTTTAATCCATTAACTATGGCACAGTCCTCCAATCTAATCACCTCTTCAAGGCCCCACCCTCTTGACGGTCACAGTGGAGCCCAAGTTTCTAATACATAAAAGTTGGGGCGCACAATTCAAGCTTCAATGAGTTTGGATAGAACATTTAATCCACTACACAGGCCCATCTAGTGGCCTTACCCACTACCCAAGAAGCAGCTCAGCAGCTCTGCTATTGGCAGACCTGCTCCCGAACCACCAAGAAGTGGTTGCATCTGACCTGAAGAAGTGGTGCAGTGGACTGGCTCCTGGAAGACCAGCACCAAGCTAGCCAAGCCAAAACATGTCCATGCCCCTGACTTGGAGCAAGAGCCAAGCTGTCACATCCCTGATGACCCACCCCTGATAAATAGCCAACCTAATGGTCTCCTGCTGGGTTTACCCCCAGTCACAGATTCATCATGGTGACCCTGCCACTGGCAAACCATCCCCAGAACACTTGACATGCCACATGCCCACGCTGTCAGCCTGAGATCAGTCCAACAATCATATCTCTGTGAACCAGCTCCTAAGGCAACTGACTCTCGGTGACTATGTGCACATCCCCAGCCTGAGAACCAACACCATGAGCCCACCCCCAGCAAACCCATGCCACTGACACCCCAAACCTCCCAAGCATAGGCCGCTGAGGCACACCCAGATATAGCAAAAGTGGATTACAGCTGAAGAAACTACACAGAGTTTATACTACTGCACCCATCCAGAACAAACCCATATAGTAGTACCCATTTTATCCACCAGATACACAGATATCAACACAGGGGAACAAGAAACATTAAAAAACAAGGAAAAATGATACCACTAGAGAAATACAATAATGCTCCAATAACTGATGCCAAAGAATCAGAAATTGCTGACTTGTTAGAAAAGAAATTTAAATTAAATTGATAATCTTAAGTAATCTCACTGAGATACAAAGAAATAGAGGCAAACAATTCAACAAAATCAGAAAAACAATTCATGATCTGAATAAGAAATTTAACAAAGAGATGGATATTACAAAAAAAAAATCAAACAAATCTTGGAATTGAAGAATTCATTGAGTGAAATAAAAAATACATCCAAGAGTTTCAACAATGGTCTAGAATACACAGAAGAAAGAATTTTTTATCTTGAAGACAGCTGTTTTGAAATAACCCAGGAAGACAAAAAAAAAAAAAGAAAAAATAATTTAAAAATGAACAATGCCTACAAAATTCATGGAATACTGTTAAGTGAACAAATATTCAAATTATGGGCATTCCAGAAGAGGAAAACAAAAAAGGTACTGAAAATATATTTAATGAAATAATAGCTGAAAACTTTCCTAGTCTTGGGAAAGATATGAACATCCAAATTCAAGAAGATCAAAGGTTACCAAATAGATTCAACTCAAAAAATGTTCTTTCCAAGACACGTTGTAGTCAAACTGTCCAAAGTGAAAGACAAAGGGGAATTCTAAAAACAGCAAGAGAAAAGCATCAAGTCACTTATAAGGGAATTCTCCGTAGACTAACAGCAGACTTCTCAGTAGAAACTTTACAGGCCAGGAGAGAATGGAATAATATATTCAAAGTACTGAAAGAAAAAAACTAACCGAGAGCATCACAACCCAGCAAACTTATCCTTCAGAAATGGAGAAACAAAGTTTTTCTCAGACAAGCGAAATTAAGGAATTTACTATCATCAGCCTTACAAGAAATGCTTAAGGGAGTCCTACATATAGAAGAGAAAGAGTGATAATAGCCATTGTGAAAACATCTGAAAATATAAAACTTAGTGGTAAAATATATACACAAATTAGAAAGGGAAAGGAATCAAACCATATTAATAAAGAAAGCCACCAAACCACATGTATAAGCAATAAGAGAGAAAGAAAGAAACAAAGGATAAACAAACCCATCAGAAAACAATCAACAAAATGACAGAAGTAAGACCTCACATATCAATGATAACCTTGAATGTAAACAGATTAGAAGCCACAGTAAAAGATATAGACTGTCTGAATGGATTAAAAGAAAATGACCCATCTGTATGCTGCTTACAAAAAATACACCTTCACTACAAAGACTCACATGGACTGAAAGTGAAGGGGTGGAAAAAGATAATGCATGCAAATGGAAAACAAAAGCGAGTAGGAATAGGTATATTTGTATCAGATAAAACAGACTTTAAATCAAACTCTGTACTAAGAGACAAGGAAGGACAATACAATGATAAAGGAATCAATATAGCAAGAGGATATAACAATTATAAATGTATATGTACCTGACACTGGGGCACCCAGATATATAAAGCAAATATTATTAGATCTAAAGGAAGAGGTAGGCACCAACACAATAATAGCTGGGGACTTTAGTCCCCCACTTTCAGGATTGGACAGATCATCAAAGCAGAAAGTTAGCAAAGAAATATCACATTTAAACAGCTCCAAAGAGATGGACCTAATAGATATTTACAGAACATTCATCCAACAGCTGAAGAATATACATTATTTTCATCAGCACATGGGACATTCTCCAGGATTGACTAAATTCTGGGCCACAAAGCTAGTCTCAACAAGTTCAAAAAATCAAAATCATATAAAGTAAATTTTTTTTCTGATGATAATAGAATAAAAGTATAAATCAATAACAAGAGGAACTTTTGAAACTACACAAATACATGGAAATTAAACAACATGATCCTGAATGACCAATGGGTCAAAAAAGGAAGTAAGAGGAAATCAACACATTTCGTGAAACAAATGAAGACAGAAACACAACATACCAAAACCTATGGGATATAGCCAAAGCAGTATTAAGAGAAAAGTTTATAGCAACAAATGCCTACATCAAAAAAATAGAGTGATTTTTAAATAAGCAACCTCACAATGCACCTTAAGGAACTAGAAAAGCAAGAACAACCAAATACAAACTAAGTAGAAGACAAGAAATAATAAAAGAGCAGAAACAAACAAAATTGATTGTACATGTTTGTGGGGTAGAGTTGCACCAATCGTTTCAAAAAAAAATTATTAAAAAAGAAACTAATGAAATTGAGACTAAAAATATAATGCAAAATATCATTCACACAAAAAGTTGGTTTTTTGAAAAGATAAACAAAATTGACAATCCATTAGCCATACCAACCAAGAAAAAAGAGAAAATACCCAAATACATATAATCAGAAATGCAAAAGGAAACATTACAACTGATACCACTGAAATACAAAAAGATCATTAGAGACTATTATGAACAACTAACTATATGCCAGTAAATTTGACAATCTAGGGAAAATGGATAAATTCTTGGACGCATATAATGTACCAAGACTGAAACAAGAAGAAATAGAAAATGTGAGTAGACTGATAACAAGTAATGAGTTGAATTGGAAATGAAAAGTTTCTCAACAAAGAAAAGCCCAGGACCAGATGGCTTTACTACTGAATTTTACCAAACAATAAGAAGAGCCAATATCATTTCTTTAAAGAAGAACCAATACCAACACTTACAAAACTATTTCAGAAAATTGAAGTGGATGGAATTCTTCAAAACTTATATTACAAAGCCTGCATTACCCTGATACCAAAGCCAGGCAAGAATACAACAACAAAAAAAAGAAAACAGCCAATATCCCTAATGAACATATTTGCAAAATTCCTCAATAAAATACTAGCAAACAAAATCGAACAGCATGTCAAAAGGATTATGCACCACGATCAAGTGGGATTTATCCCAGGGATGCAAGGATAGTTCAACATATGCATATCAGTAAATGTAATACATCACCTCAACAGAATGAAAGAAGAAAAACATGATCATCTTGATAGACACAGAAAAGGCATTTGATAAAATTTAATATCCTTTCATGATATAAACTCTCAACAAATTAGGTATAGAAGGAAAGTATATTAAACCATAAAGTCTCTATATGATAAACCCACAGCTAACATCATCCTGAATGGGGAAAAGTTGAAAGCTTTTCCCTTAAGAACTGGAACAGGACATGGATGTGCACTCTCACCGCTGGTGTACTGGAATTCCTACCCAGAGAAAGTAGGCAAAAGAAGAAATAAAGGTCATCCAAATTGGAAAAGAGAAAGTCAAATTTTTCCTGTTTGCAGATGACACATTTTATATAGAGAAAAACCTAAGGACTTATCAAAAAACTCCTGGACCTGATAAACATATTCAGTAAAGTTGCTGGTCATAATATCAACATACAAAAAATCAGTAGCATTTCCTTTCACCAACAACGAACTAGCAGAAAAAGGAAATTAAGAAATAAAATCCCATTTATAATAGCAACAACAACAACAAAAATACCTGGCAATAAATTTAACCAAGGAGGTGAGAGATCCCTACAAGGAAAACTATAAAACACTAATTAGAGAAAATTTTAAAAACATATACAAATGGAAGGACATCCTTTGATCATGAATTGGTGAATTAATATTGTCAAAATGACCATACAACCCAAAGCAATAACAGATTCCATGAACTTCCCTTTAAACTACCAATGACATACTTTACAGAAATAGAAAAAACAATTAAAAAGTTTATATGGAACAACAAAAGACCCCAAATAGACAAAGCAATCCTGAGCAAAAAGAACAAAGTGGGAGACATCATACTCCCTGACTTCAAAATATACTACAAAGATATAGTAATTAAAACAGCATGATACTGACACTAAAGCAGATTCATAGACGAATGGAACACACAGAGAACTTATAAATAAATCCACATACCTACAGCCAACTGATTTTCAACAAAGGAGCCAAGAACATACATTGTAGAAAGGACAGTCTCTTCAATAAATTGTGCTGGGAAAACTGGATATTCATATGCAGAAGAATGAAACTGGAGCCCTAACTCTCACCATATACCAAAATCAACTCAAAGTGGATTAAAGACTTAAATATAAGGCCTGAAACTGTAAAACCTCAAAAGAAAACACAGAGAAACACTTCTGGACATAGAACTGTGCTAAGATTTTATGAATAAGTCTTCTAAAACCCGGGCAACAAAGCAAAAGTAAACAAGCAGGATTTTATCAAACTAAAAAGCTTCTTCACAGCAAAGAAAGCGATCAACAGAGCTAAAAGACAACATACAGACCGAGAGATAATATTATGCTTCTGACAAGGGATTCATATCCAGAATATACAAAGAACTCAAACAGCTCAATAGTAAAAAAAAATAATAATAATAATTCAATTAAAAAATGGGAAAATTAGCTGAATAGACATTTCTCAAAGGAAGACATACAGATGGCCAACAGGTACATGAAAAAATGATCAATATCACAAATAATCAAAGAAATGACGACCAAAACTTCAATAAGATATCCTCTCACCCCAGTTAGAATGGCTATTATTGAAAAGACCGAGAAAAACAGATGCTGATGAGGAAGTGGAGAAAGGGGGACTCTTATGCATTGTTTGTAGGAATGTAAATTAGTACCCCTAGTATGGAAAATTGCATGATGTTTCTCAAAAAACTACAGATAGAACTCCATATGACCCAGCAATCCCACTACTGGGTATATACCCGAAGGAATGGAAATCATCATGTCTAGGGCATATCTGCACTCCCACGTTCACTGCAGCTCTATATACAGTAGCCAAGACACAGAACCAATCTAAATGTCCATCCAGGGATGATTGAGTAAAGAAAATGTGGTTTATATACACAATGAAATAGTACTCAGCAATAAAAAAGAATAAAATTCTGCCATTTTCAGTAACATAAATGAGCTCAGAGAATATTACATTAAGTGAAATAAGCCAGTCACAGAAGGAGAAATACAACATACCACAGGGGAAGCTAAAAAAAATTGATCTCATAGAAGCAGAGAGTAGAATAGTGCTTATCAGAGACTAGTAAAGTGGGGGGGGGGATGAAGAGAGGGTGGTCAGTGGATGCAAAATTATATATAGATAGGAAGAATAAGATCTAACATTCCACAGCAGTATAGGGAGATTACAGTTGACCACAAATTACTGTATAACTTCAAGTATGTAGTTGAGAGGATGTTGAATGTTCCCAACACAAACCGGTGACAAATGTTTGAGGTGATGGGTGTGTTGAATACCCTGATGTGATCATTGCACACTGTATAAATGTACCAAAATATCATATTGTGATCCATAAATACATAAAAAATAATATAAATTATATAAAAAATTACCAAGGATCAATTAAGAAAAAATAAATTAAAAAGAAAAAACATTGAGGCAGAAGTAGATTAGAAGTAACCAGAAGTAACTAATATTAACTACAGAAGTAGGAAGGAATACTGAGAAGTTATTGTTTAATGGAAACAGAGTCTGTGTTTAGAATGATGAAAAAGTTTTGTAAATAGATAGAGGTAGTGGTTACACAGCATTGTGAATGTAATTAATTCCATAAAAATGTATGTTTAAGAATATTTAAAATGACAATCCTTATGTTTTACATGTCTTACCGCAATAAAAAAAAATGAGAAAAAAAATTTAAATGTCAACATGGTTAAAAATAACCATAAATGAAGTTGAATGGAAAATAACAAACTAAAAAAAAAGCCAAGATATATGAAAATGGGTTTATAACTTCTAATTTATTAATTTTTAAAGATGTGCCAAGATTACAGACAGATAATTTACAGAAAGGGAAATTCAAGAGACTTTTAAATAAATGACAGTAAACATATATGCTCATAATAAAACTAATATAATTCAAACTACAATGAGATAGTTTTTTTAGTTATCATGTTTGCAAGGATTGAATGATCTGGTACTAAATGGTATTGGTAGTAGGCTTGAGGAGTAAAGCACTTTTGTGCACTGTTGGTGGGAATAGAAGTGGGTATATTTCTTTGAAGTTGATTTGTCGATATGTAGCAAAATTAAAAATTCACTTGCCCCTTAACAGAAATTTCACTAACAGGTATAAAATACATTATGTATAAGCATTGCATGCAATGAGGAAGGACTGGAAGCTGCATAAATGTTCATTAAAGGCCAATGATTCAACAAATCATAGCACAACTGTGCCGTAAAATACGTTATTAGAAGAAATGAGGTAGCTCTTTCTATTCTGATTGGAAATAATCTCCAATTGTTGTGTTAAGAGAAAAATCACAAAGTCATGAATAGTGTATACAACATATCCTCAATTATGTAGCATTAAAAGATACACAAACACACGCACACACATGCATAAACACCAACACACACAATTGCGTATACACATGCTTCTGGAGTGTTTATAAGAAACTCAGGAGTGGCAGCAGGGGTCTCAGTTTGGAGAGGTGCATCCATTCTCTTTAAATACCAGGTCCTGCTTGAAATAGCTCATGTGCATGTCTGTCTTCATTACTGGTGAGTCCCCCCAGAGCCTGACATTTGCTTAGTATATTGTAGTGGCTAAGTAAACATTTGCTGAATTGAATTGGACAGTATTTCTAGATTATACCCTCAAGGATTAACTCTTAACATTGCAACCAATAACTAATTTTATTTGTAGACAGCTCTATACTTTTCACAAACCTTTTTTAATAAATGATCTTATTTGATCCTCAAACGCTTTTCAAGTTATACAAAGTATTTGTGAGTTTAACATATGTGCATATTTCAATTATGTTCTGGAACTGAGTTATTGCATTACAATTTCATTACTTGTATGAAGTTTATGTTCATATTTTGTTGCTTTCCTCATTTGCTTTCCAATTCTTTTCTGTCTTTCACTCTTCTGACATGTTTTCCCTTGACTTTTACACATTAGTGACCTTCATCTTTATTACTGCATTCACGACTTTTTCTTTTTTTCTGCTTTATTTTTATTAAAACACACACACACACACACACAAATCTTAGGCTAGCTCTCTTTGTGTCCTTCAAGTATTCCTTTGAAATCTATTTAGAAACTAAGTACTGCAGTTTTTCTCCCCACCCCACCGCCACCCTCCTTTCTATAGAGCAACAATTCCTTCCCCAGCCCAAGAATTATTGGGTCAGGCCAGCAGTTTGTCATAAAATATTCTGCATGACATCCATGCTTTGTCCTAGCTCTTCTATTTCCTGCACACTCTTAAAGATCTTTTTTAATATCCTTATTCTCAAATCCATCAATTTCCGTATTATAAGGAGAGAAAGCCTTTGCAATTACTCTATGTAATACTTTCCTGACTTTTTTTAAAGGACTTCATCCTGTACTCTTCATTTAATGTATTCTTTTGAAAAGTTAGCCTTTTCTGCTTGGCCTATTTAATTTATTTACATTTCTGTTTCCATTTTCTGAAACTTTTACCTTTCTCCTAAATTCTTTAAAGACCCAAGTAGCCCACTCAAAAATATAATCACACTGTGTCTATTTCCAGAGCATTTTCTGCTTTTGATCAATTGTTTTTGATGAATTAACAACTTTGTAATTTTACGTATTTAATTTCTTACTTGTAAAAAAGTTCCATAAGGAAAAAAAAGAAAAATGCTCTTTAATCATTTGCTGTTTCTCTTTAAGCATTATCTGAATCTGTCTGTCCATTTTTATATCTTTGGCTCAATGCCTATGTCTTTCTGACCACTAAAGGAGGTTTCTAGAAATTTCTTGATCTTTCTTCTCTCTTCTTTTTAAATTTGTTCTTTGGGTTTTCAAGGATTTGTTTTCAGTTTTCTTATTGTGTATTTTCTATCTCTTTAGTGATTATGTCTGTTAATGGATGGGTGGGGACATTTCTGCTCTAGGCTGAGTGTTGGCTAACCTTGGTCCCAGCCTTTGGGATTGGCTTTAGGTCTGTTCTACACGTCTCCTCATTCTTCTTGAATGGTCGCTGGGCATGCTCTCATGGTGGGGGTGGGGAGGGAGGGGACGCACAAAAGGCACATGCAGTCATGTTTCAAACCTCTGCTCATGCCTCTTCTAAATTTGCATTGGCTAGAGCTATTCCCTGGTATGCTACTCTTCCTCTGCTCTACTGCAGAGGATACAGTACAGAACTGAGAACGAGTATGTTATATAGCATGCTTCTTTGGGTACCCTTTGTCTAAGTACCCTCTTCTTCCTCCTTAAGGAGAAAAACCCAGGTTTCTCCCTTGCTGTCATTGTATCCTGCTCCAAGTTCAGTCTCTCTGGGTGATGTACAGTCCCCTCCATCAGGTCTTGATTTGGCTCCTCTAGGTTCAGGTACCTGGATACTTTTATTCATGAATAACTTTCTGGTGTACAGCAATCATCAGCTCTTGTTGAGCAGAAATAGTGAGGGCTCACTGGCCTGGCTGTGGAGTGAGTCCTTTAGTTTGTCCATCTGGCAGTCCCAGATTCTGTTCTTCAGTAAGAACTCCCTTATCCATTTTCACTGGTGGCTCATTGTTTGCCCTTTGGGAGGGTCTTCCTTCTCTCTTATCTTCTGTGGCCATATCTGAGGTGGACATTCAGTAGAATGTCTTTCCTAAGGGCCATGTATATGTAGCAAACCTCTTCCTGTTAGTATGGGTTCATGATCCAATATTGTTTTTGGACAGTAAGTTACATTAAAAAATGTGGTAGGCTTTTAGCATAGTTGTTTTTTTGGTCATTTCCAAGTGAAAGTAAACACAGACAAAGATCTTGGATAAGTGGAATTTTTAAGTTTGAGGACTCTGGTCTTTTATTTATAGACCTCTGTACTCTGCCCATTCAAATAATTTTCAGCTTGCTGTCTGCCACTTTCAGGACATCTGAAATAATGCTCTATCTTTGCCAGCCGGCTAACAACTTTTGTATGGTGTGGCACCAGCCATATTTATTGCTAAGACCAGAATTTTCATGCATTTCTTTTAACTGTTTCAATTTGGGGTATAAGCAGTTGGTCTTTTTAACCCTGCAAGTTTTCAAATTACCAGATTCTCAGTCAACTGAGACTGCAGGTTATAGGCAAAGAGTGCCTCCCTTAGCAAAGATGCATGTCTTTCTACTTTAACTCTCTCAGACTGGCCAGCTAGTTCCATCTTGAATTCATCATTCTTTAAGAATTTTACAGATATCCCATACCAATATTCTGCATATGTTTTACAACTTCTCCTAATACTATGTGCCTGTCAGCATATGCTTGGCCTTCCATTGCAGAGCAGGTGATGATTTGACTAAATATTTTGTAGGTGTATAATAAGGACCATGAGATTTTCAGCTTTCATTAGTTGAATCATTGTTATACATACCTCACTCTGACTCCAATCCAGTGCCACACTTTAGTTTCTGTTACTTGAAGCACCTCACTTCTAGGAGCTCAATCAGTTGGCTTAAGCTTTGAATGCATATAACCAGAAAAAGAAATAATAGTGGAAATGACAGTGGCTTAATCAAGACAGAAATTTCTCTTTCATGTAAAGGAGAAATTTGAAAATAAGCCATTTAAGCCTGCTGTGATGGCACAAGGATGTTATCAGGAATCCAGTTTATTTTCTTCCTGCTTCTCCATTTTTATCATGGGGCTCCCTTCTTTGAGTTCATCTATAGTCTACAATGGCTGCTATATCTGCAGCTATCCCTTCTGTGGCAGCAGGAAGAGGTGGAGAAGGATAAAAGATTATCCCTCCATGAATTAATTGGCTCCATTTAAGAAACTTCCCGGAAGACTATCACAAAATAGAAGCTTACCTCTCGTTAGCTAGAGCTTAGACATATAATCTTATCTTGCTACAAGTGATGATGAGAAGTGTAGTAGTTTATTTGTTAACTGGATACAATTGGGACTTGGTTAGTAAAGAAGGAGACCATAGGTATTTGAATTCTGCAATTAACAGTCTCTACCAGAGAAGTAAATTTATCCTTTGCCTTGAGACTTTTATTTTCATTTTTTAAAACATGTTCAGTTAAGCTTTGACATCTTGAAAGGACAGAAAATATTTCTTCTTGTTTATCATGCTCATATCATAATTTAAGTCATCCCCATTATAACAGCAATTTACTCATCCTCCATATGTATATGCCACTTTTCCAACCTTTGTGAAAATTAATTTCAGTCATTACTCTAGTTTTATTAAAAAAGGCAGAATCTTTTTCTATATATAGCACAATAATTCTTTTACATAGATCTTGTCAACCTGACTGGCCCATTTCCTTTTCTTTTAAGTACATTGCAGACTGCTACTTTGTTTATCTAAATATAATTTTTTTAAAAAAATTGAAAATGACCTTAGAGATCATCTAATTTAATCCTCTCATTTTGCAGACGAGGACGCTGAGGCCTGGAAAGAGTATATAAAGCCACTCACGTCACACAGCAAGGAGTTAATAAACAGTTCTTATGCCTACTTTCTTGAAGTTGTTGGCAATTAAATGTGTCCACATAATACTTTTTGTCACCTCTTCCCCAAATTTCCTTCTACCTTTTTTAGTTATGCAGTTAAAGTCTTCTTCCAACCATTTTTATTATATGCAGGAAATAAATCATGACCCAAAATAATATTTCCTTTTCAAATTTCTCTTACAGATGGGGACGGAACACAGTATATTCATAAATCTGATATTTCCTCTCACAGAGGAAATCACACATACGATCATATATCTTCCCCCTCAAATCTCATATATCTTTGAACATTTACATTTGTGTGATTGGTAACCCTTCACCCTTTATAAAATTTTTTTCCTTTTTGGCCAATGTAAAGAGCCTGAACCAAGTTCTCACGTATACAAAAGTACATTCCCCTCTTGTCGCTTCTAAAATGAATCTCATTTTTTTCTCCCCTTCTCATTCATTATGTGTGTTGATTAAGTTAATGGCGTTTACAGAGTACCTTTGGCATTCAGGGAACCAAGAAACTGTCTATGACTTCAAGTGGAAGCATGCAACACAAATAACATGAAAGTGTATATCTAGCTTGATCCCAGGAAGCTCCTTTTCAACTCCCGGGTCTCTTTCCCTACTGTGACTTATCTCCTCCTGCTTCTCTTTATTGCCAAAATGCAGCAAGTAGTAATCAGTCATAAAACATTTTTTGCATTGTGCTGAACTTCAGACTCTTTGATGCTTTCTTCCCTGTCCTTCAGCACCTCATTTGCAGCAGAAAAACGTGTGGTGGTTGCTTGGCTGGGAGAAGGGAAGTTTGAGTTTGGTATGCAGCACAGGATGAATTTAAGACTTAGCAAAGCCACACTTCGGTGCTGTGTTTTGGTACTTTTGCTACTACGATTTTTTTTTTCTGTGTTAAATTCCACAAGACCTTCCACACATTAAATTCACACACCATACTTTCATCTTTTCACCCATCTCTTGGAGGATATAGTTGATCTCTAACCTCTGTGTTCATTTCCTAATTCTTTCCTCTTTCCAAGTCCTACCCCAGTTCCCCTTTCCCCCAAGTTACAGCATTGAATTCTCTCCAAACTGCACTATTGCTTTCTGAGTATAGAGCCTAACATAATAGCCAGCAATCAATAAATAAAAATTGTTCTTATCTTTATTTAGTAATTTTCACCATACTTAGACATGGCAAGATAATGGCTAGTATGAAATGAGTTAACCGAATTGTAAAATATTGATATGGCTAAATGCTATCCAACTAATTATTATTACAGCAAGGCAAACTAAACTGATTTAAAATATTCCTCATCAATTTAGACTAAGTAACTTCTTGCAAATTACACCTCAATCACAGGACTATACTCTAGTTTAGTTTTCAGTGTGCTAACATGAGACAGAAGAGGAGGCAAGAGGTTTGCAATAAGACACATTTGAGTTTAAGACGTGGTTCTAGTAACGAACTATAGAAATGATCCCTGAAAGTATAGTCTTAAGACGTGGTTCTAGCAGTAACCATTATGTTAAGTTGGGCAAGTTTCTTGAGCCCTTTGGAGCTCACTTTCTTCTGGGTATCATTGGGATGCTGTGAGCTCTAAACTGGAATAGCTGAATACAACTTGCCTGGTACCTGTTAAAAGTGTCACAAAAGTTAATTCTCCTCCCCCTTTCTTATGGCACTTACTGGATTCTAAACAAGTGGCATTTATTGGACACAACTCTTGAAGCTTTATTTATATCTTCTTTTTTCTTTCCTGTATCCATCCATAAAACTTACTAATGATGCTTCACTTACATTCTTAGGAGTATAAATGGAAGTATGTTCTTTCCCATTTAAAAAAAAAAAAAACATATCAAGGAGGAAGACGATAAACTAGAAATTTAGCTAAAGAAAACATAACTTTAAGCCTAGATTAAACCAACTTCTGAGCATACCTGTTTCTGTGAAAGTCGAAGGTGAAATATGTTGCTTCCTGTTGGTGAAGAATTGATGTGATTTTATTTTGAATAAGCTTTGAGGGGAAAAACCATATTTCTTCAGCATTTTCTCATCTTATCTATATAAAATGGCAACCGTTTTAGGTAAAAGCTCTTCAGTAACTGGTCTTGTAAACTTAGTTCTAATAAACTAAATGTCAATGTGATAAAAAAGAATTCTTACTAAAGAAAAAAATCTACTTCCTGCCAATTCTGGAAAATGTGCTTTGCTGAAGCTCGGAGAGACTTTCTGGTATGTGCTTTGCTGAAGCTCGAAGAGACTTTCTGGTATACTCTTGGGGTCCGTTCACTTAGTTTTTGCATAGCACAAACTCCCAGGGGGAGTTTGGGTGAAATAACTACAGTATTTCTTTCAATAGATGCTGGCAATGAGGCACACGGAAGCTTTGTAATCATTTTGCTTCATGATGAGCACTTCTCTTCAGAAGATCCAGTTTGTACAAATCTCAGAAGGGCTCCTGCTCTTCACATTCACAAGTGAGAAGGACCCAGGATAAGTCTGACTATGGGAAAGTTATGGGCTCGTTCCAACAAAATAACAATTTTACAGAGAATACTGTAACATCCTTTACTTAAAGGTCAAAATGAACTGCACAGGACCAGGGCAGTTCAGATAGATCTCGATCATAGCAGACACTGGGAGGACACACCCTTTTAGTTGTGTTGCTGCTCCAGCTCCTTTACAGGCCCCTCCATGGTGTGGCACAGCTGCTGGCTCCTCTCTGTCACTTGTCATTTTGCCCTCCATTCTGATCTTACCACTTTTACTACCATCACATTCAACTTCTCTTGGTTCCTGGAAAACTTCCTGCGTTCTGCTTTGACCCTGGGTCTTCACATGTTATTTCCTCTTTCTGGAACTTTCTTCACCCTCCTTTTTGTGTAGGTATCTCAGTCTCAGATTAAACACCTGGGAAAACTACCTGCCGTCCACACCCCCAGTGGGTTATGTGCTTACAGAGTATCCCCAACTTCAATGGTTTTATAACCAGGGCCTGCTGTAAAAGTTGCAGATCCTAGTACAAAGTAAAAATGCATGGCCCTGGCTGTGGCAGGGGAAATCAATCTCCTGTTCTTATGGGCCACCACCTCAACACATGGTGGGCAGGCTACTCCAAGGACTTGCTGGGACATGCTTGATGGAGGGTGGATATGAGTCAACTATGAAGTCACCAGCCAAATCTGCTATGGCACTGCCAGCCCTGGGCAGGGATGCCCACTGTTTCACCTCCACCTCCACACCCTGCAAAATGCTATCGGGTGTGGATCCACTCGACCATTCATTTTCCTCTTTAAGGAGAAAAACCCAGGTTTCTCCCTTGCTGTCATTGTATCAAATATGCAGGCAACCCCTGGAGGCGATGGCAGAACACAGGACTCTGTCTGCTCCTAAGATCTGGTTGCCACTCAGCGGAGGGTGGCAGTGATTAGGGCAGAGAGGGGGCAGCCAGGCAGAGCCTGGGGCACCAGAGTACAAAAAGTAGCTGGCTGAGAACCCCCCTGGGGAGTTGGGGGGGGCAGTGAAAGGCAGGACTGTGTGGGAGCTGAGGCTGCAAATCCCTGACACAACCTCCATTGTCTCATTAAGTTTACATATAAAACACAATTTTAAATTTAAAATTATTAAACCTTTCATGAGAATGAACACAGACAGTAAACTCCAAGAGCTTGACTCTTCTGAGATTATGGCTCTGTGTGACCATACTGGCCAAGTGCCCGTGAAGCTGGCCCTGTTTATAACTGATCTCACTTTGTTTTTCCTTTGAATGTTACCCTTTCCCCTACTAGACTGTAAGCTGTGTAAGGACCGGAACCATATCTACAGTAAACATTTAATAAATATTTGTTGAGTGAGTAAATGAATGGATTTTTATTTATTTTTTATTTTGCTGCTGGCCAGTTTGGGAATCTGAACCCCTGACCTTGGTGCTATAACATTACCCTCTCACCAGCTGAGCAAACCGGCCAGCAGAATGAATGAAAGTCCTTCCATTGTTTCGTGTATGTCCTTAATCTTTGAGGAAGACTCTTACAGCCCCTAAATGTGCTGCTCCTTCTCTTCGCTATGTCCATTACTTTCACCTCTGCTCCCTCCTTCAGAACGCCAGTGCTTTTGATCAGGTGCTCATCATCTTTCTTCAGTAGGACTGGAAAACACTTATAATGGGTTTCTTAGCTTCTCGGGTCATATTCTAAAGTATAGATATGGTCACGCTGCTTTTCTGCTTAGAGATTTTTACCAGCCACCATTGTTTAGGGGCCACAATCCTGAAGTTTTCTTGTGATGTCCAAAACCTTCTTTAATATGGTCCCCATGTATGTTGTAGGATTCATCTCTTACTACTTCTGCTTTATATGGGAGCATGTTTTTCCTTCCAATTCCAGATTAAGTACCTGATTACCTGTCATCTCTCATGTGAAGTCTCTTTAAACTTTGCCATCGGCTTTGGAGAACAGTGTATCCGTCTCTTCTGCATATGAAGAACCCTTTATTATAGCACAGCATGGACTGAATAAATGATTAAGTTGAATTGTAACCTGTTTAACTATAGAAATTGAATTTCTATTATGAAATATTAACTTTTGGATGCTGCTTGGTGTTAAATTCAATTACTACTTCAGTTTCCTAATTCAAATGCTATATTTAAAGTTTTTATGTTCCAAGATCCATGTTAGGTCTCAGGGAAACCAAAAAAACTAATGTCATGACCAGCCCTCACCAAGAAGTAATAATCTAATAGAAGAGAATAGATAAATAAATGTAAAATCAAATTTAATGTTGTAAGCACTGTACTAGACATGAGAAAAAAGTGTCTTTGACAGCTAATACATTTTTCCAGAGTTAGAAAAATCATGATAACAAGGGAACTGTACATTCTGAGTATTTTAGAAAGAATTAGTTTCCAGAAAACAGATAAGCCTATGGAGTAACTTAAAAGTCATCCAGCTGAAGAGGAATTTCACCTATTTTGCACATCGTTAGAGGGCAGAAATAGAAAAATAATAAGTGGAAGTTATGAAGAGGTGGATTTTGGATCAAGAGAAAGAAGGCCTTTCTAAAAATGAAGGTATTGAAATATAGAATAGGTTTCCTTAGGAGGAGAGGATATTCCCATTGCTGGAGTTAATCAAGTAGATATGGAATAACTAGCATCCCTTGTTGATTCTATAAAGTAGAATGCAACCAGAATATTTATGATGACATGATTTAGTGTAGTAGGTAGTGATGTGGAACATCTGAAAATCAGAATTTCAGTCCTGGCACTTCATTTTCCTAATCATACGATACAGGTGCTGACGCCTTTCACTCCATTCCTCATTGGAAAAATGGAGACAATTAAACTTGTTTCAGAAGATTGCTGCGAGAATTAAATAGGATAAAGCAGTTGAGAGTACTTCGTAAACTATAAAGTGCAATGAAATATGAGTTATTGTTTATGTTGATAATAAATATAATAATACTAATAAGAATTATTTCAGTCAATGCTCTCTGCAGTCCTAAAAGATAGCCAGAATAATTTTTTTCTCTTCCTACAGATATTTCCTTCTCTTCCTACAGATAGGAAGAGTATCAGATTACAAGTGGCCTTTCCATAGTGACATGGCTGGTCAGTGAGTAGCTGGATTGGGAATCGTGACTGCTCACATGGAGCTAAGAATGACTTCCCCTGTAACCCACTGCCTTTACGATGAAGTAGAGTCTGTGATATTTTACAGTTCCCAGAGTGCTTTAGATCAGAGTAAAGTCAACCAAGTAATAATAGACTTTGTTTAGACATTCTCTAAGTGATATGCTTATGCGGTTTTTCACTCATTGTACTAGGAGAAAATAACAATGTCAGCTACGTCTACCCTTCAGTAAACAAACCTTTCTTTATTAGAACTTGATGGGAATTTTTTTTTCAATTAGGGGCTTTAAAAAGATACAAAAAAGGATTAATCAAGATGAACTGAATACCCATTATGGAATACCACACATAGATATGAAATTATGAGTGATACCCAGAACTACTACTATTATTTTTAGTGTTAATTACCATCCCCCATCATTATGGCAACTGACTGGATCTATGTTCCTGTTTTCTTCTTTCACTGTCCTTGTTCTGCATGTTCTTTTATTTAAGTATTCTAGTTCTAAATCCCTGCGTGGCACACAATGAACCAATTATTTCTTTGTGGCAGAGGTGGTGTACTCTTCACAGGATGTTTTCAGTAATGAATCAGTGTTCGGTAATATAAATGCAGATACTTCTACCTAAACCATTCACAATGTAGAAACTATTTTGATACTTATTTCTAAATGCTGTTACATAAATGTTTCAAGGAAGAAAACTTAGGAGATGTGACTCTCTTTGTTCTTAATAAAAACCCAATGTTCTTTGTGAAAATTTTCTGGGGCTTCAGTGGCAGGTGTTTTTATGATTTTTCCTTGTATTAAGGGCAGAAAATTAATACCTTCTAGGCTGAATGCTACTTTGTGTACCCTCTGCTATCACTCAAATGTTCTTTCTTCTGTCTTTTCCCATTTCTTACCATCAAAAGCTCCCCTCCACCCATTTATAGAATTTGGAATTAAAAGCTCTTTTGCTGCAACAAAATGTTTTCTCAACAGGAGCTTGTTATTTAACTGTTTGAAGACCACCACACGTGGGTTACTCTTTTATACATTTAATCTCATAAATATACACGAGAAAAATCATGAAAGTGTTTGAATAGAACCAATGCTTTGAAAAAAAAAATGCCTTCTTTGATTTTCTTTTTCTGTTAAAAGCTTACAATCCACTAGCTACATAGTTTGTGAATATTTTTGCATTCTCTTCATCTGTCAAAATGTACAATTTTAAAGGACTTATGAATTTTTTAATCACATGGAGTTTTAATGCTGGCTCTCTGGGCTAGTGTGCAGTAGCATAAGAAGTTAGGTTAGTAATGAAGCTTCAGCCACACCTGCAATTCCAAGTCTCAATAAACTGGGAAAACACTACTCCCTGGGAAGTCGCAGCAGGGTTTCTCATTCTTTTTATATCTATTGCATATATATTATATTTTATATATTTATAATGAATTTATAATTCCACTGAAAAAAGGACAGATACCTATAAATTCTAGAAGTGAATCTAGGCATTCATTGTCTTTGACTTTAGAGTGAAAAAGAGGAAAAAGCAATCTTCCTTTTCAATTAACTTGGAAGGAAAAGAATAAAAATGGCACCAGTTGCAGGGCCTTTTCTCTTTTCTGAAAGCATCTGGGCATGCAGGAAAAGGTGGACTCTCCCCTATGGGTGGCAGTGTTGTACATATGCTGCCGTTTCCACTTTCATGCTTAGGGGCCATTACAAGCACAATCCACTTATGTTCCATTACAATTGATTGAATATTATACATCAAAAAGTGGAGGAAAATGTTTAAGATTTTATGAATGCAAGAGAAATGATTAGAGCTCACAAAAGCTTTGAATTCTGAAGCTTGGCTTCTATCTTGTCCCTACATAAGCATCTTTGATCTTCTCTTCACCCAGCTTTTTAGGTAAATTTTATGTGGTCTTATGATTGTTTTATTATTTTAAGAGACTTAGTCATGATGTAGACTTTTTCTGAAATAGAGGTTATTTTTAAAAGAAAATTTCCGTTCCATTATAAGTTGGGAGACTTCTTAAACCAGATGTAATTAGTATTTACTCTCCTGTGAGTTATAGCAAATAGAAGTTGGAAGAGCTAAGTGCTAATCCTGGGTATTCCATAAAATAATTCTGTGACCTTGAGCAAATCATTCATTTGATCTGCCTTTTTTTTTCTTTCTCATTCTACAATGGGCTACTTTGTCAACTTTTTCAGGATTAATGGAATTAATCAATTTGGAAAAAAACTTGGGAGCTATTTTACAAATGTGAAGGATTATTGAGATAAAAACCTAAGTTTGATTTAGTATAAACATTTTTAATGTGCAAGAAGACACTGTGCAAAGGACAGTCAGCCTCCTTTCAAATCTTAAGTGTTTTCCCATTAATAACCACTATCGACTGTGCCTTCATGTGCAATGGCAGGTTGCCAAGGCTGTGCAATCTTTTCCCATGGAAAACTGCTTAGGTGTAATCTCAGAATAGAGACAGGATTAGGAAACACCTGAGCCTTCATTTCTACATGTGGGCTATCCATTGAAGTCTCCACATGAAATAACTTTAGTGATTATGGCTCTACCACTTTTACTTACTATTTGCTCTATCAAACACCTGAGCCTTCATTTCTACATGTGGGCTATCCATTGAACTCTCCACATGAAATAACTTTAGTGATTATGGCTCTACCACTTTTACTTACTATTTGCTCTATTTCGTAAATAATTTTTGAACACTTTTTCTCTGTGGCAGACACTGTTTTAAGCACTGAAGACACAGTGGCAAATGAGAGACCAGATCCTTCTACTTGGAAGGGTAAGTGAACTCCAAGAGAAATTTCGGTGAAGCAAATAGCAATTTCCCAGAAAAGTCAGTAGTTGTCTCTATTTGTAATGCAGTGAAATTGACCTTCACCCTCTTCTTTCTTTCCCTCCAGCTACATACCTGAGCCAGGGTTTTCACTAAACTGCTGCATTTCATTTTTCCTGACTTGAGACATGTTGTCAGTCCCCAACCATGCCAATCCCTGTCACATCCATCCATGTTGGTCTTTGCCATATCGTATGTCATGTGTTTTGTTATATGTCTTTTCTGGTTCTTTGATCAGTACATTTAAGCTGGTTTTCCCTAAAGTATTTTCCATGAATACAAGCTCATTAAAAAGAGTCTGAGAAGTCCTACAGTAAAAGACTCTCTTTAACTTAACAAAAGGTTTTCCAAACTTATTTTGAGCACAAATGGTGCTTCTTCCCATTCCCCAATACTACCCCTTGGTACTTATTATCTCTGTATCAGACCCTGGAAACTGCTGCATTAAGCAATCTTCAAAACACCTAGTGGCCTATTTCCTAGAATTCTCTCAAAGCCTAGGTCTTCATAAAAAATTTGAAACAAAAACATATTTTTTTTCCCCTTGGGAGTAAGTTTCCAGATTAAAAAGCAAACGAACAAATAAACGGTCATATAACAAAAATGTAATTATTAGATTATTTGTTTTAATTACTAAAAGAAATACAATGCATCATTTTTTCTTTTAAGATTAGCACATTTTTTCCAAAATAAATTGAGAATAGAATTAAAACCAATCAGTAATCATTATAGTATTTTAATATGCTAACGGTTAGAAAGAAAAAAATTTAATTGTATGAGTAAGGTGCTAAAATGATAACAGCTATAGCTCTATAGCTAGGTGAATCTAACAATATTTTTAAAGCTTTTGAAGATTCCACCTTAAGATGAAATATCACTATTTGACACATAAAGTAAAGCTCTTATGGGACATTAAGACATTAATTGGGGTCCTGAATTTGTGTGTTCATTCCATTTGCTTACTTTTTCATTTATCTATTTTATCCTCATTTGCTTTAAAAAAAAAACTCTATAAAATTTTCCTGATTAGAGCTGCCAATCCAGTGAATTTTCTTAACAATAATGTGAATAGATTTTATTCAACTCTTTTCTTTGGTTTCGTTATAAAGCTGCCTGCGGAGACGTGGACCAACTTCTCATTGTAGATGAGGCTATTCTTCATAAGGGCTGGACCTATGCCCTTGCTCCTCTTCCTGCTTCTTAACTCCTTAACTTCCTGCTGCTCCTCCAGGTTCTGCCTTCCATGTGCCCTGTCTCTTTTCACTCTATATGTTCTCCCAGGGTAATGCACTTTTTCATAGTCTCAAACTATATCTATACGCATTTGCCTCTAAAAAGTATTATCTCTAAGCAAGATACTTTACCTGAGTTCAAACTCTAAATATCCACCTGGACGTGACCCTTGCCTGTGCCACAATCAGCTCAGGTGTAATGTATTGAAACTGAATCCTTTATCTTTTAACTCAACCCAAGTAGATAATATAGAGCAGACTTTTTGTTTGTTTCGCTTCATCTTTTACAGACCTCTATTCCAGCATTTATGGATACTCTCTTATCTGTTCAGTCTTCTTATCTGTTCAAAGACAATCTTCCTTTATTATTTTCTAACCTTGTCAAAAGCAGCAATGTTTAGGAAGTCCCTTTATCTTTGTGTGTATAATTTATCCTCAGAGTGTAGCATAAGGCCTGCAACAAGGAAAGTGCGTGTTTACATTGAGGGGGTGAGTCCAGGGAAAGAGATGAAACCAGGTGATGTGTTGTAGGGAAAGGGTGGCACTGTGCTCTGGGTAGATATACTATCCTGAGGAGATACTGGTGAGTCCCAGGAGTAAAAACAGGATCCCAGTTACACTAAAAGAGTGAGTGAGAATGAAGGTGGGAGACTATTTATTATTGAACACGGGAGTCAAGCTGGTGTAGAGAAAAGAGCCAGAGTGCTTTGCCTCTATTGGCTTTGGCTTCTAACAGAATATATTAACACTGTCTGCTGCCTCTCTTCTTTACCAGAATGGGACCTCACAGAGGGCAGAAACCCTAGCACAGGCATCTTTGTATCTGGGGCCCCCGGTTTAACGACTAGAACATAGTAAACACGCACTGCATATTGTGAGATAAAAAAAACAGCTGAGAACAAGTTAGTAGAAATTTTTGAACCTCACTTTTCTGATTAGAACATAGGGATACCAGTAACTACTTTAAAGGTAATTTTAATGATTAAGTGGGTGAGCGCATGTAAAACAATAATCACAATGCTTGTGCTATGGATTGGATGTTCTCCCAAAGCTCATTGAGACCTAATCCCCACTGTGACAGTGTTAAAAGTGTGGGAAATCCTATTATGGTAATTGAAAGGGGGAACTTTGAAGAGATGATTAGGACCATGTGCTAGTGAATGCATTAATACGTTGATGGTTTAATGGTGGTCATGGGCATGGTTCTGATGGCTTTAAAAGTGAGAGCACATGAGAAGCTCTCTCTCTCTGCTCAAACCATCTGCCATGTGATACCCTGCATAGCTGTGTAGAGCCCCTATCAACAAGGCCCTCACCAGATGTGTTTCCTGGACTTTGGACTTCCCAGCCTCCAAGATTCTAAGCAATAAATATTGCTTCTTTACAAATTACCCAGTTTAAGGTATTTCTGTTATAAGCAATAGAAATGGATTGACTATTACAATTTGAATGGAAAATAGTATAGAAAATGTCACTCTCTTCACATGTTTGCCACTCTAAAACCAGGATTGTTTCCAAAATTTGGAAGAAAAAAGGCAGAAGGGAAAGAAGAAATGATAATGTGTTTTGTGGGCCTGCCAGATGTTCATGTGCTGTTACAGCTACAACTAAGGCTTTTCAAATAAACTAATATCAATTAATATTTAACAAATATCCTTTCCACAAATCATAACTTATCTTTAAATGTTCCTGTGTTTCCAATGATCTCTCTGAGCTTTCAAGAAATAAATGTCATATTAATCTCTAGATAGAAGAGATGGTATTGTTAAGTAGTATCGATATGTAAAATTTCTTCTTTTAGGATTGATGCAAAATGGCTAGCAGTTTTTTCTCTACTTAAGGAAAATTTTGGTTCTATTTCCTTATATGTGAATAATTCCATTTTGGATAATGATAAGTCCATTTTGGATAACTCCATTGTGGATAATGATAAATTGATCTTTAATCACTCCCATTCTTACCCCTGTCTTCTCTTTCTCCATCTCAGACTAGCTCTAAGGAATTTTAAGTTTTTCTTCTTGACTTCATTCTTCTACATAAACAATTTGGCAGAGCAGCTTGGAAAGCCTCTGGGAGCAGAAGACTAACACATTTAAGTGTTTACCGCAGCTGGGGAAATTATATAGTCACAGCTACTCTCAAAGATGACAGAGATGCCATATTCAAAGCGTCTGCAGGGAAGCTGAAAGGGAGTTTTAATGCATTGCCTTCCTTCACTTAGGTCTAAAAGAATTAAACCTATCTGACGTCCAAGTTAAACTGCATGATGGGCTAGACCTGTTAGCATATGAAATAGAGTAATTTTTGATATTTTACAGTCTATATGCTTATACTGTCACACATGAGGTTTTCCTGAATGATTTTATAGATAATAATTTAGCCATGCATTATGTAGACCCACGAAACAATCTCTTTCTTACTGATTCATAGAGGAGACACAAAGCTCTTGTGGTAAAAACTGCTTCATATATGTACAGAAAAATAAAAATGAGGATTTGTTTTTGCTAATTAAAAACTTAAATGAAGCATATGTCATCCTCTTATAGGATAAAATTAGTGATGAAAGTATTTAATCCCCTAGAAATGCTTATTGTGGTGTACTCATATGTTCTTTATTATTTTAATGTAGTTTGAAAATAAGTAGGTAGCATAAATGTAAAATTATATTGACTATGCAATCAATAAGAAATTACCAACAATTACAAAATGTTTGGAAATGCATGGCATGATATAGACATGGTCTCTACTGTATTTAAAAATGGAAGGGAATATTCTTATTGCTGGCTGATCTTAAAGAGAGTTCAACAAATTATAAGCTCCTTGAATGCAAAATCAATTTTTCATCATATTGTTCAATTTTTAGCCCCACAGTAACTGGCAGTTTAGGTTAGTGCATAAAAACTCTAGCTTCTAGAGTATAATTTGTCATGTTTAAAGCAGGCTCTTCCACTTAATGGCAATGTGACCTTGGACAAGTCACTTAACTTCTTGCAACTTGGTTTCCTTACCAATTTCCTGGTGCTTATAACAGAATATCTGAAACTGGGTAATTTATAAAGGGATAAAATTAATTTCTTACAGTTTTGGAGTCTGGGAAGTCTGAAGTCCAGGGAACACATCTGGTGAAGGACTTCTTCTGGATAGGAACTCTACAGAGTCCCTTGGTGACCAAGTTATCCATGGTGAATGGGCTGAGTAAGAGAGCTAATCTCCTCACTTACTATCTTTTTAAAGCCATCAGAACCATGTCCATGATCCCCCATTAAACCATCAATGGATTAATTCATTCACAAGAGTACAGTCTTCATAATCTAATCACCTCTTAAAGTTCCCACCTTTCAATTACCATAATAGGATTTCCCATACTCTTAACACTGTTACAATGGAGATTATGGTTCCAATGAGTTTAGGTGAGACATTCAATCCATAGCATAAGGGAACATTTCCCAGAATCCCTCAAAATTTCCACATGCATTTCATTGGCCTGAGCAAGTTTACAGGCTCGTTCCTTTAGTTGATTTTTGTGGCTTAGGCATGAAATATTGAGGGAAGACCATTACTGGTTTAGGCTAAGGAGGGTCCATCATCTGAGCTGTACTCAACCCCCAAACTGCTTGGCTGTGTGGACTTGATATTAGAAAGTCTACTACAACATCCACCACAAACACCTAGAATTTCTCTGTTGCCCCTGGCACTTTTGGTAACTTAAAGCAGATCCCCATATGGAGAGAAGAGACTTTTCAACTCATGGTGTTTCCTCCAAAGCATTCCCAGAGGCTTTCCCTAATTCAAACCTACCTTGATGTAAATTGAATATACATCTTGGATTTAACAACCTGATCAAACTGATTTTGAGGAGGATTGTTGACATTATTTCAGAAGTGATGTTTCACATTCATACTGAAACACTTGGTTAGATGTTCTAATATATTGAAGCATGCCTGACCCTAGTTTTTCTGATTCCTTGGGTTTGATTTTTTGTGGATTGCTACATCTCCTTTATTTTCACCTTGGTCCCCAGAGTTGCCCGTATACCATGTTTTTCCCTTTTTTCTCTTCTTTCTCTGCTTTGTTTTCCTTTTATTCTTAACTACCCTGTAATTGATACCAGATATTCACACATCTCCTGTGACCTAACACTGGCTTTTCTTCTTTACTATGTATAGATTATCAGGGTTAATACATCATTAGGCCTTTCTTTAATTCATAATTGATTATGAAGGTAGGGACTGCAAGGTAAATTTTCGCTGCTAGGTAAATTTTTAGATACTAGTTGTACAATTGTTTATTAACTACACATGAGTGATTGTTAAAATGCACACACGTGCACAGTTGTAATAAATTCCATGAAGGAAAATAATATTATAGAGACTAGAAGGAGGTGGGTCAGAAATTAACTTAGATTGGATTGTTCGGAAAGGCCTTGCTGGGCACCTGAAGCATGAGAAGAAGCCCAGATATATGAAAAGCTGAAGGAAGAGCTTTCTAGATTTAGGAAACAGTATATGTGAAGAATAGCTTGGGGAGGGTGCCGCGGGGCAGAGTGAGTATCGGCCACAAGATGAGAATGAGGATGTTAGCAGAGCCAGACCATTGGGGAACTTGGAGGCAAGTTAAGGAGAGTGGATTTTATTACATGTGTAATAGGAAGGCTCTGAAGAATTGTAAGTGAGACAATGATATTCTCAGGATTTAAATTTTAAAGCTCATTACAGATGCTTTTTAGAAAACAGAATGGGGAGGGCAGGAGTGGAAGAGACAGCTTAGAAAATTGTTGCCACATTTCAGACTAGAGAAGGCACGATAACAGTGAAAAACTGAAAAAAAAAGTGAATCAGTGATTTACTTGGTAGCTAAAAGCAAGTTACTACTGACGCATTTTATTTAGGGATTGAAGAAAAATAAATAAAAAATGAGTCCTATGTTTCTGATGTGAAAAACTGTGAGAAGATGGTTCCCCAAGATGAGAAAACTGAGTGAAGAAAAGGTTATTGAAATTCTTTGAGGGTTTGTTTTTATTCAAGTTAAATCCAAGTGGAGCTGTCAAAAAAGCATTCAGATATAAAGTCAGGTGCTCAAAAAGAGAAATCCTCGCTAGAGACAGAACTTTGGGAATTGTAAGCAAATACATGGTATTTAAAGCCGTGAAGCTAGATGAGATCAGTTAGAGACAGGAGGAAATAGAGAAGAGATGAGGAGATGAGTGAGGGAAAAGCTCTGGAAATTCCCACATTTACAGGTCAGGTGGAGACAATGAAGCTGTTGAAAGAGCTAGAGACAATGCAGTTACAGAGAGACAAGGAGACCCAGGAAAGCGTGAAGTCACAGGAGCCACGGGCCAGTTCCTGAAAAGAGGTGTGATTAACTGGGAATCTTGAAAGCTGCTGAGAAGTCTAGTTAGATGAGAATTGAAAAATACTTTAGGTTTGCTGTGTGGAGGTCATTCGTGGTTTGGAAAAAAACCAGTTTCATTGGAGTAGTTAGGAGAGAAGCCAGATTGAATTGTTTAGTGTCGACAGGTGAGAGACATTTGGAGATACTGGTTGAAGACAACATTTGTATTTATGAATATCAGTTTTCCTTGTTTCCAAAAAGGAGGAAGGATTAATAGTCACGTGATTAAAATCAAGCTGAAGAAAGCAATGCTTATTAAACCATCTGCTCCCACGATAAGTATTCTAAATCTTTTCTCCACTAGGGACCCTCTCTTCTCTCCTTCTGTCTTACATTCCTCCCAACAAAACGAAACATATCAGAATTGCCATATGGTGAGAAGAAGCAGGCAGATAGAAAGATGTTCATAAAAACAAAATAAAGCCCTGGAGAGACAATGTAAACCAAAAGGAAAGGGGCAGATGGATAAGCTTACACAGAGGAGTAAGCCCGTAGCCTCTGCACAATCAATACACGTTGACTGTCTATTGACAAGAAAGGGGACAGGAGAGCAAGAGGCACACACTGGAGGGAGAGGCATTTCTTCATAACAGCTGCTGATGCCACCACCACCCAGATGTTCAGGTCCACTGCTCAGAACTTTCTGATCCCCTTACAACTCTCCTAGGGGGCTCCAACTCACACCCTGATACTGCTGTCTTAGAAGAGATGTCATGTGTGATATATGTTGTATTGAGCCAGAACTTGTGAAATCACTGAATAGGCCAGGAGAAAACTTTGCCTATGCAATGAATGACTGAAGGTTGCACTCTACTCTCTCCATGCCCTGGGCTTTGGTGATCCTCAAAGCCATCCATGGCCATACACAGTCAAACATTGTTATAGCCTTTCTAGCTATAAAGAGAAAAACATATTTTAAAGATTTAAAAGGGGAGTGTTCTCTTGGTTCCTCAGTGCAATTAGGTTTAGGATAGTTAAGATTAGTTAGGTTTAGATTATTGTACCCTCAGCTCATCCATTCGTATCTAGCGGTAATATTGTTCTTGGTTTCCTTGTATATAAACCATCTGAGAGTACCTTACTAGTGGATTTCCATGTCCCTTTTGAAGACACTCCTTTACTAACCATTTACATATTCCATGTGATCATTTTTCCTCTCACCCACAAGGAATTGACATATCAAACATATTCCTTTTATTTAAAAAAATAAGAATAATAATTTGTTGATTACTTATGAGTGTTCTAGATAGGGACAAGGATATTTCCATCATTATAAAGGCATATATCTCAAATGAAGTACCTGATCAACCTCATTAGTAACCAGACAGCTCCTTGGAAATATGGAGTGGTTGGCTTCTTCTCTCTGTTGCGGGAAACAATGAGAAGCTACCTAGCCTTCCAATAGAACATAACTCTATAGATATAACAGCGCTTGCCTTTAGGTAGGGTTGTGGATTTCAGTAGCAGAGAAAAATGAAAACCCTAAATATTTTGTTATTTTTTTCATGTAATACTTAAATACCATTAGCAATATTGGTATTTTATAATAAATATGTTCGGAATTTAGGAAATTTTTAAAGATTCAGTGAAAATAAGTATGCAATACATTTTAACGTAAACATTTCACCACACTAACCTGGCTTTATTTGGTGGAGGGGGCGAAGGGAGGTCATTGACTTGTAGGAGAAGAGTGGTAAAGAGAGGCTAGGGGTCCTGGGCTGAGGACATCGGAGTCATGAGGGGGATGATTGGGAGGCAGAGAAAGATAAGGATAGGAAGATGGGAGAGAGTCAAAAAAGGTGAACAAAGCTGCAGATGAATGTCTAAAACAATAGCATTACACATACAAAAATACTACTGGTTTGATTCTTAAAAATAGCTCAGAGTATCAAAATGCCAATATTATGTTTACTAAAGAAGTCTGGAGAAATACTGGTGAATGTTTGCCCGTGGCTTTCCTTTCTTCAAGGCCTCTGGAAGACCACCCGGAAAACTCCTTTTTATTCACAGTCTATAATTACTAGGTTTCATCTTTACTTATTGCTTCTGACAAATAAAAACATATGTTAACGTGCTCTAGTCTCAATACTAGTGTTCAGCACTAATGATTTAATTACCATGGCATGCAATCTATGTACACATTTATTCTATTCATTTCCTGAATTAAGTAAATCTTCCATGACCCAGGCTTATTTGGAAAGTGACAGTGAAATACAAGAAACTAATCCAAAACATTGAATGTTTCGTGTGGGAGAATTGGACCATATAGAGAACAAAAACTGAGAGATGGGATTAATTTGCTCCATATATATGTATTGAGCACTATACTAAATAAGAGAAAAACAAACATAAATTAGAAGCTGTTTTTGTAATAAAGGACCTTACCCTTTCGTAGGGGGTGGGAGGGGTGGCTATCATAAACAATTAAAACCCAGTGTGACGGGTGTTATGATAAAGGTGTTGTGGAAGCGTTTAGGACAGGCTCTTATTCCAGACTGGAAAATGAGAAGGGAGCAGCCAGGAAAGGGCATAAGGAGAGCGTCTCGAACTGTGGCTTGGAGCGAAGCAGCAGAAGCACATTAATACCCCAGGCAGAAAGCCATGAGCAATGACCTGAAGTTGAAGAGAACGAGACAGGTTCAGGGAAGCAAGATTAGTTGTTCATGTGGCAAGGTCAGGCCCAGAATCTGGATCAGGAGAAAGCAGCAAGGGATGGATAGAAGGAAATCACGGGCAAGACCATTAGAGGCCTCTCTTTTATGCTGGTTGAACTTCAACTGAAAAACCATGCAGAATCACTGGGAAAAATGAAGACGGGAGGGACTTAAACAAATTTGCCATCTAGGAAGATGACTCTGGCAATGTGAAGGACAATGGGTCAGAGGAAATAAGGACAGCGGGAGTCAGAAGGCCATCATAGGAAGGCTGAGTCAAAATGACTTGCTGTTGTGGAAGAGGACATAGATGAAGTAGACTCAGATTTCTGGTTTATCGAGTGCATAGATAGTAGTTATTCCTTGAACTAAGACACATTGATTTTTTCATTCAGCCAAAATTTATCAGGTGCCTACAATGTGCCAGGCACTATCCAGGGTACTAGGGATAGATAAATATGAATATGAACAAAATCCTTTTGCTCATGGAGTTTTAGCTCCAGGGGTTAGAGTGGAATCAAGTTTACGGGGAGGACGCTGGTAGGTTTCCTTTCAGACACTACGAGTCTGAGGTGTGTGAGAGAACGTACAGATAGAGTTCGGCAGGAAGGTGGCACTCGTGGCTGGAGATAGCAGCATAGAGTAAACAGCTCATATGTGGGTTTTGAAAGCACGAGAGTGAATGTGAACACCCTCAGGAGAGTGTGTGGAGCAGGACCCATGATGAATATTAGAAGGTCGGTAAAATCCTGACACTGTATGCAAAATCATTGCATACATTTGTTTTCTTGACATATCCTTAGCTTTTAACATATTCTCAACGTGTTTAGAAACTAGTAGAGTTAGAACAGAAAAAAAGACGAAGAAAGGAGCCTGGGCTACAAAATCAGAGGTGTAAATATAGAGGGAGGAGAGACTCTGCAGGAAACTGAGCAATAGCAATGAGAGAATTATTAGGAAAAAATTAAAATTATTGCATCAAGGGGTCCAATGATCAATCTCAAGAAGGAGAAGATAATTGATAATTTCAAATGCTGCGGAAGTCAAGAAGAAAAGGAATTAAATAATTGAATTTAAAAGCAGAGACTAGTGATGACCCTGGTGGTTACATTTTGGTAGAAGGATGGACAAAAGCTCTGTCAGTGAGTTCAAGAGAAGTGGGAAGTGAGAAGGTCGAGACACTTCAAAGAAATTAGAGTTTAAAAAGGGCAGTAGGGAGATAGCACACAGGGTCAAAAGAGGTTTGTTTATTTGTTTTAAAATAGAATGACTTGAATATATTTAAACAATAATGAGAAGTACCAGGATACAAGGAGATATTGGAAATCCTACAGGAAACAGTAACTGATAGATCTAAGTCCTTGAGGATTCAGGAAGGAACAGGACCCAGGACACAACACTGGGGAGGAATGTGGACACCACTTTCTCAGTGATGGAAGAGGAGGAGGGAGAGATGTTTGCAGGTGCAGATGACTTTGTAGGGGTGGGGCAGAGCATGGGCCTAGTTCCTATATTGTAGCCTCTATTTTCTCCTAAAGGAGATGGAGGGGTGATAGGATTCAGGACTTGAGTCATAATCGTGATATATACACTGTGGGGAAGGGGACCTTCACTGCAAAGGATTAAAGCTCATTTATGTTTGGAAGCCTTGAAGTTTTAGTGGCATCAATCTATGCAGATGTGAATATTTTTTTCCTTCCAGCAGAAAGAAAGCAGTAGATTTATTGAAAGATGGTATGTGCCAGGTTTGTCCAATGAAGCAAGGGGGTGCCTGTGTTGAAAATATTAGTTTTAGTTGCGTATTTGATTAGAATGATGGACTGTGAGTTTTAAGCTGAAAAGACAAAGAAGAGACCAAAGTGACTGAATGAGTAGGACAGAATCAGAGATGCAGTGTGCATCCATGAGCTCAAAGAACAAACGTGGAACAGGGAGGAGCTGGGAGTGTGGCAGGGAAAGGCAGCAATGCTGTAGGAGGTGTGGAGAAGGGCCGAGGTGAGACGGAGAAGGGAGGTGCCTGTGAAAGCTGTGGATGTGGGACAATTTATTCGCTTCAGAATAGGGATCTCAAAGGAAAAAGTTATGGAGGAAAAGAGAGGGCTAAGATGGGAGGTTTGCAGAAAACAAGCTCAGAGAGGTATGGAGGTTATGCTCAGGGATAAGGACAGTTGGCTGGAGGAGTTTGATCCTGGCTGTGAGCAAAGGAAACAGGAAAGGAAATGTTCATGTGGTCACGCAGATGGTGAGCAAGAGAGCTGGGTGTAAATTCCTGCTTTAGTTGCCAGTCCGGTCTATTTCTAGGTTTGTTTTTATAAGGTGATTTTTTAATGTACATTTTTTAATTTCAGGATTTATCATAATAAGTCAAACACATTTTTTGGAAAAGATAAATTAGAAAGCTGGAGAAAAGTTTTTAGTCTAGTTTTCTAAATAGGGACATTAAATATGTATATTTTAAAAATTAAATGCAGCTTTCATTTCCAAAAATCTGAATGCTTTCTAGAGAACTAATTACACTCTAAAGAAACTAAAAAGGAAAGAAGTTTCTTCAACTATACACACACACACACACACACACATATGCACACATATATATGTAAAAGCTGACAGGCTTCTAAAAGCATTTATTTTAAACAGTATAATTGGTTTTAATAATTAAATTGCTTTAGAAATGCTTATAGGGAAATGTTTTGTAGAGTTCCAGGTAAGGGTGAGGTTATGGGTTGAAAATCCAATTTATAACAACAACAGATTGGTAAAGGGTGACAAAAATGTCTAAACTGTGTAATGATTAAAAGACAACATCAGTGTTGAAATAGGGAAAAGCCAGCATCTGCACTGGAAACTAGAGAATGATGCATTCCTAAAGGCAAACACTTTCTTCGAATATCTACTAAGTGTATCCAGATGGGGTCAACTGGAGCTGAGGACTAAGACGCAGCACCTTATACTCCAAAGCAACTGCTTATCTAAAAGTTGAGTGAAGAATTCCACACTTCTTAGCCTATCTGTACGTCCTGCATGCTCATCTCTTGTATTTTCTTGAGCAACACTAATGCCCCATACTTACAGAGTGAAATTAGAACCTCTGATTTTTTTATGGTGAACCACTTATGTTCATTGTTAGTTCATCGTTAGTTCATGTGGTTGGGATGGAGCTGACAGTATCTGTATTAAAAAGAATTGGACTTCGTTGTGAATGACAGAAAACCCAAGATAACAGGTGAAACAAGTTGAAATTTATTTTTTATGTAAATTAAGTCTTCAGAGAGACCAGGACTGGCAGTAAGCCCTTTGTTGTTACAGATTCAAGCTCCATCACTTTTTTTGCCATACCATCTTCTCCCTCTCAATTCATTTCCCTGAAATTACATATACTACTTCTTATATGCTATTGACCAAAACACAGCCACAAGCACACACCTAGCTCTAAAGGATGCTGGGAAATGAAGCCATGAGGACAACTAAAATCCAAGGGTTGTACTTATAAGAGAAGAGAAAGAGAATGGATTTCCAGTGAAATGCAATCTCAGCCAAACCACTCCTGGCTGTAGGGTGGGCAATCAAACTATTACATCCTTTTGGCTGCTATGAATGGGTCAGAGGTGGGTTCATGTCCAAAGCCTATAATCCTTTCACCACAGAGATTATAAAAGGCATGGCAAACAAATTAAGCCAGTCAACCACAACTGAATTCTCAGAAACTCTCTTTCCAGACATGATCCTGGGTTGTTGTAAGCCTGGCACTGCTGGAGGCCATCACAAGAATAAAGCCAAAGGAGAAGAATATTGATCCAACAGACAGAGATTGAGGGACTGACAATGTCCAAGCCTGGGAAAGAGCCATGCCTGAAGCTTTGCCTAACCCTGGATATTTCAATTAGCTGCATCAATAACTTTTTATTGGGTTTTTGTTACAGAGAACGAAAGCTTATTGACCGAAAGAGAGGTCTGGAGATAAGGGCAGTGCTAAGAGAACATACCATTTGTATTCTATTTTGCTGCCAAAAGCAGCTCCATTTTACAATAGAATCTAGTGCAAGATAATGCACTCACATTCACAAAAATAAAAGAATAAAATAACAAAAAAGAGTAAATATATAATAGAGAAGAAAACTGGTTGGATGGGAAATCTCAATGGATAAGATTTTTCCATATTTTTTATCATAACATAGTTGATTATACAAATTCACGGGGTACAGCATTGAATATCAATACCTGTGTGCAATATGGGATGCTCAAATTATACAAATGGATAATTTGTATATTCAACATTATATAATGTAATCGTTTTTTCTGGCCTTTTACCAATTCCTCCCATACCCTCCCCCGAACCCCTCCCTGTGACCTCAGTTCTGTTCTTCCTTTTGAGAGTTCAATGTATTATTGTGATTGTTATATCTTTCTTTCTTTTTTGAAATTAATTTAGTTTTTAGCTCCAACTTATCAGTGAGGATATGCAGTATACTTCTTTCTGTCCTGGCTTATTTCATTTAACAGAACTTTAAGTTCATCAGTATTGCTGTGAATGGCAGTATTTCATTCTTTTTTATGGCAGGGTAGCATTCCGTTGTGTAAATATACCACATTTTCCTTATCCATTCATCTGATGATAGACATTTAGGTTGGTTCCAACTCTTGGCTATTGTAAATAGAGCTGTGATAAACATGGGAGCGCAGGTGTCCCTTCGACATGATGATTTCCATTTCTTTGGGTATTTACCCAACAGTGGAATTGCTGTAGTTGTTTGAGGAACTTCCAAACTATTTTCCCTAATGGCTTTCTCTGCATTTTGGCAAGCATTTGTTATTCTCTGGCTTTTTGATAATAACTAGTCTAGCTGGGGTGACATGATATCTCAACATGGTTTTGATTTGCATTTCCCTTATGCTGAGTGATGTCGAGCATTTTTTCATGTGTCTGTTGGCCATTCCTATAACTTCTTTTGAGAAATGCCTATTCAGCTCCTTTGCCCATTTTTTAATCAAGTTTTAAAAAATTATTATTATTAAATTGTTTGAGTTCCTTTTATATTGTGGATATTAATCCTTTATTGGATGCATGGTTTGCAAGTATTTTCTCCCACTCGATAGATTGTTTTTTCACCCTGTTGATTATTTCTTTTGCTGTGCGGAAGCTTCTTAGTTTGATATAATCCCATTTGTTTATTTTTCCTTTTGTTGCCTGTCATTTGGGGGTCATATTCATAAAGTCTTTGCCCAATCCTACTTCCTGAAGTTTTCCCCCTGTTTCCCTTTAGTAGTTTTATAATTTCAGATCTTATATTTAAGTCCTTAATTCATTTTGAGTTGATTTTGGTATATGGTGAGAAGTATGGGTCTAGTTTCATTCTTCTACATGTGGGTATCTAGTTTTCCCAGCACTATTTATCAAAGAGGAAGTCTTTTCCCCAATACATGTTCTTGGTGACTTTGTCAAAGATCAGTTGGCTGTAAGTGTATGGGTTGATTTCTGGGTTCTCTATCCGTCTGAGTGTCTGTTTTTATGCCAGTACCATGATGTTTTGGTTACTATAGTTTTGTATTATTTGTAGTCAGGTAGTATAATCCTCTGTCATTATTTATTTATTTTTTGCTCAGGATTGATTTAGGGTCTTCTGTTGTTCCACATGGATGTTAAGATTGTTTTTTTTCTATTTCTGTGAAGAATGTCATTGGTACTTTGATAGGGATTGCACTGAATCTGTACATTGCTTTGGGTAGTAGGGACATTTTTACAATGTTTATTCTTTCAGTCCTAGAGCATGGAATGTCCTTCCATCATTTTGTGTTCTGTTTAATTTTTTTGAGTAGTGATTTGTAGTTCTCATTGTAGAGATGTTTCACTTCCTTGGTTAAATTGATTACTAGGTATTTTATTTTTTTGGTTACTATTGTAAATGGGCTACCTTTTTTGATTTCTTTCTTTCTGCTGGTTCATTATTGGAGTATAAAAAAACTACTGATTTTCACATGTTGATTTTGTATCCTGCTCCTTTATTGAAATTGTTTATCAACACCAAGAGTTTTTTTGTAGCATATTTAGGTTTTTCTGTATATAGGATCATGTCATCCACAAATAGGGACAATTTGATTTCACCTTTTTCAGTCTGGGTGCCCTTTAGTTTTTTCTCTTGCCTGATTACTCTAATACTTTCGATCCTATGTTAAATATTAGTGGTGGGAGTGAGCATCCTTGTCTTTTTCCTGTTCATCATTCAGGATGATATCAGTGGTAGGTTTGTAGTATATGGCTTTTATTGTGTTGAGATACTTTCCTTCTGTACCTAATTTGCTGAGAACCTTTACCATGAAGGGATGTTGAATTTTGTTGAATGTTTTTTTTCTGCATCTATTGAGATAATCATATTTTTTTTACTTGATTTTGTTGAGGTAGTGTATTACATTTATTGACATGCGTATGTTGAACCAACCTTGTGTCCCTGGGATGTATTGCATTGATCATGGTGTATAATTTTTTTTACTTGATTTTGTTGAGGTAGTGTATTACATTTATTGACATGCATATGTTGAACCAACCTTGTGTCCCTGGGATGTATTGCATTGATCATGGTGTATAATTTTTTTGATATATTGCTGTATTCTGTTTGCTAATATTTTGTTGATTTTTGCATCTGTGTTCATCAAAGATATTGGCCTATAGTTTTCTTTTTTCGTTGTATCTTTATCTGTTTTCGTATCAGGATGATCTTGGCCTCATAGAATGAGTTTAAGAGAATGGCCTCTGTTTCAATTCTCTGGAATAGTCTGAAGAGAATTGGTATTAAATCCTCTTTAACAGTTTCATAGAGTTCATCAGTAAAATTGTGTGGTCCTGGGAATTTCTTTGTTGTCAGACTGCAGATTATTACTTCAATCTCATTGCTTTTTATTGGTCTGTCCAGGTTTTCTATTCCTTCTTGCTTCATTCCTTGTAGTTTGTATGTTTTCACAAATTTATCCACTTCCTCCAAGTTTTCAAATTTGTTGGTGTAATAGTCTCTAATGATTCTCTGTATTTCTGTGGTATCCTTTGTACTGTTTTCTTTTTCACATAATTTTTGTTATGTAGGTTTTTTCTCTTCTTTTTTTTTTTTTTAACCTAGCCTAGCTAATGGTTTGTTTATTTTGTTTATCTTGCCCCCCAAAGCAACTTTTTGCTTCATTGATCTTTTGTATCATTTTTTGGGTTTCTCTTTCATTTAGTTCTGCTCTGATCTTAATTATTTCTTTCCATCTACTAATTATGGTATTGGATTGTCCTTGTTTTTCTAGTTCTTTGAGGTTTTGCATCAGGTTGCTTATTTGAAAGCTTTCTGTTCTTCTGATTTAAACATGTATTGCAATAAGCTTCCTTCTTAGACTGTTTTTTATAGCATCCCACAGGTTTTGGTATGATGTTTCTTTATTTTCATTATTTTTGAGAAACTTTTTGATTTCCAGTTTTATTTCTTCCTGGGACCATAGGTCATTCAGGAGCATGTTGTTTAATTTCCATGTGTTTGTATAGTTTGTATAGTTATTGATTTCTAGTTTTAATCCATTGTGTTCTGAGAAGATACTTGACATGATTTCAGTTTTTAAAAATTTTTTGAGGCTTGATATGTGGCCTAATGTGGTCTATCCAGGAGGATTTTCCATGTGCAGATGAGAAGAATGCATGTTGTGTAGTCGTTGGATGATATGCTTTATAGATATCTGCCAAGTCCGATTTGTCTAAAGTGTGGTTTAAATCCTGTGTTTCTCTGTTGATTAGCTGCCTAGATGATCTGTCCAATGTTGACAGGAGGGTGTTTAGGCCCCCAACTATTGTCATTTTGGGGTCTCTTTCCTTAGGTCTAATAGTGTTTGCTCTGTTATTTGAGTGATCAGATGTTGGATGCATATATATTTATGATTGTTATATCCTCTTGCTGCATAGATCCCTTTGTCATTACATAGTGGCATTCTTTGTCCCTTTTTATACTTTTTGGTTTAAGGTCTATTTTTTCCAATATAAGAATACTTACTTCTGCTCATTTTTTATTTCTGTTAGCATGGTATGTCTTTTTCCATACTTCACTCTTAGTCTGTGTGTGTCTTTACAGGTGAGGTTATTCTCTTTTTAATCTAGTAAACCAGTCTGTATGTTTTGAGTGAAGAATTTAATCCATTTACATTTAGGATTGTTACTGAAAGATGTTGTCTTACTTCTGACATTTTATTGAGTTTTACTTGGATGTTTTAAATATATTTTGTTTGCTTCTTTTTCTTTTATGTTTATCTTTGGTGTTTGTTGGTGTTTGGAGGAAGTAAAATACAGTTTCTTTCTCATTTACATTTTTGTTCTACCAGTGGGTTTTGTTCTTTCTTGTATATTCATGGTAATTTTCAGTTTTTGGATTTTAGATGCAGGACTCCCTTTGAGGATTTGCTGTAGGGTTGGTTTTGTAGTGGTGAACTCTTGTAGTTTTGTTTGTCTGGAAAATCACTATTTTTTCTTCACTTCTGAAGGATAGCCTTGTTAATTATAGTATTTCTGGCTGGCAGGTTTTTTTTTTTTTAGTATTTTTAATATATCATCCCATTCTCTTCTGGCCTGTAGCGTTTCTGTTGAGAAGTCTGCTGTTAGTCTGATGGGGACTCCTCTACAGGAGATTTGACACTATTCTATTGCTGTTTTTAGGATTCTCTCTTTATGTTTGAGTTTTGCCAGTTTGACTATAATGTGCCTCAGAGAGGACCTTTTTGGGTTGAATCTGTTTTGGGGTCTTTGAGCCTTCTGAATCTGAAAGTCTGTGTCTCTCCATACAGCTGTGAGGTTTTCTGCTATTATTTTGATGAATATGTTCTCAATGCCTTTTCTTTTTCCTCCCCTTCAGGAATACTGACGATCTGGATGTTTATGCACTTAAGGTTTTCTGCTATCTCAGATTTTCTTCATTTATTCAAAATTTTTTTTCCTTTCTTCTACTTTTTTTTGTCTGCCTGAGTTATTTCTAAAGGACTATCTTCAAGATCAGATATTTTTTCTTCTCTTTGCTGTAGTCTACTGCATAAGCTCTCAGTTGTATTTTTTATTTTGCTGAATGACTTCTTCATTTCCATGAGTTCTGGTGCATTCTTTTTTAAGTTATTAATCTCTGTAAATTTCCTCTTTCATATCCTGAATAGTTTTGTTCAGTTCATTGTGCTGTCTAACTGTGTCTTCTTGTATCTCTTTGAGTTTCCTTTCAGTCATTTCAAGGGTTTCCTGCTCTATGGGGTCTGGTTCTTGAAAGTTATTGTATTCCTTTGGTGGACTCACATGTTCTTGTTTTTTCATATTTCTATCTCTACATTAATGTCTGTTCATCTTGTAAAGCAGTTACTTCTTCCATTATTCTCCTTCCCTGGACTCTGCTGGTGACCCTCTGTGTGTCAGTGTGGTTGAGTGGTCAGCAGTCTACCTTCACAGTGGCAATGGCTGCTGTGCCTGCTGCTATGGTAGCAGATTGCCTTTGCAGTGGTGATGGAAGTGGTGGTGGCTTTGGTGGGCTGCTTGTGCCCCACTGGTGGCTCCAGCAGCAGCAGGCTGCTTGCACAATGACTGTGGCTGCCTGGCAGTGCTGGTGGTGGCAGTAACTGCAGCAGTGGCAGTTGCAGCAGCACCCACTTGGTTGTGGTGTTCACAGTGGCTGCACAGCTACAGTGTCTACAGCAGCAGCAGGGTTGCCAGACTGTGGTGTAGCAGCATCAGTGGCTGTGACTGCCTCTCTGAGTTTTACAGTGTCCTTGGCAGCAGAGGGGTTATCTCATGAGTGGTGGAAGTAGTGTCAGTGGCTGTACCTGCCTCTCTTGCATCTGTGGTGTCCACAGCCACAGAGAGGTTACCTTGTGGGGTGGCAGAAGTTTTTGTAAGACAGGAAGTGGGTGGTTTCATTGTCCAAACATGGCTGCAGGAAAAGGGGAATCAATTGACCCTATGGAACCCCAGATAGACTCTGGCCTCGGGGTTAGCCAATATGACAGAAAGCAGCAACAATGAAAAACAGAACTAAACACTGAGAGATCATTACAGGACTTTATACAGAATAAGCATTCCTGTTGGTATCCCTTTCTTCCTCCCACATTCTTGCTTACAGAATTGATAGTCTGATGTTTACTATGAGTCAAAATTTTGAAACTCTCTTCTATAGCAAAATTAAATAGCCATTCAGGAAAAGTCCAAGCTTTTAAGTGTGAATGCTGGCAACATCTCTCAGTCTGTAATTTAGGGGCCCAATGGCTGGCTGACTGACATATGAGACCCTCATACTTCCCACACTTTTGGTTGGACCTACTGCTCAGAGAGACACATAGTGAGCCATGGTGGGGAATTAGCCTCTCACAGCATCAGAAAATACCTACATGGCTACCTACCTAGTCTTCATTTATGAAAACTAACAATAAAAGGTTATAAAACACATATCAAAACTTAGCACCATAAAAGATAAACCAACCAAAAAAGATTTAAAAAATATTTTCCAGAGTAAACAAGGAGTAGAGAATATTTTAATGCCAATAGAATCCATAAAAATAATACCCTTCATTAATATTCACACAGATATTTGAGAAAATATTGCATCCTGTAAAACTAAGATTGGATGCTATGAAAAGAAACCATTATAATATAAGAAAAAGATGTTAGCCATTAAAAATATAACTATTAAAATTTTGAAGTCAATAAAGGTGTTTTAAAGACATAGGAAATCTCCCAGAATCTAGAGAAAGAAAAGCGGATTCAAAATTATGAGGGAAAGATGTAACCTAAAGAATGAATTCAAAGGTCCAATATTTAACAACTAGAAATTCAGAACAACAGAAAAAGAAAAAAAGAAAAGAGAAGAGATATTGTCCAAGAAATAATGAAACACTTTGAGTCACAGAACAACAGCAATCTTCAGGTTAGGTACCACTGAGTGCCTGGTACAATGAATGGAAAACAAAACAAAACAAACCACTTCCAGACATATTCTTGCTAAGTTTTAGAATATTGAGAAAAACTAAAGAATTCTAAAATTTTTTCAGAGAAGAAAAATATTTCCACAAAGGAATTGAAATCAGACTTGCATCTCTTAGAAGAGAACAGAAAAATGCCTATGGCATTGAGGGAGAGTAATTTTCAACCTTGAATTCTATAATCACATAAAATAGTAACCAAATATGAGAGCAGAATTAAGATATTTTAGATGTTCAAGAGCCCAGAAATTTTAGCATCATTTTCAATAAGTTATGGCATTCATTAACTAGCAACTGATACCAAAAATAATAGTTACTTAAGCTGCATATAAGTTTTTCCTCTTTCAATTCTAAAATATGTTTGTAAGCAGCTGGTAGCCATATTTTATGTATAATGTAACAGGGCTAATACAGTAGTTTTATGATGTCAACAGGGACCCAGGCTACCCTCTATTTTTTTTTATTTGTTATCCCTAGTTCATGGTTTGCATTCTCAAGATTGCCTCATGTTTCAAATGGCTGCTGGAGTTCCTCTTGTCAGGTCTGCATTCCAGTTAGAAGTAAATACATGTGTGTCTGTGGAGTGCTTACCAGCTATTTTCACCCATCTAAGAAGTGGTATGTGAAGTTGCACCCAGCAATGCCTCCTTATATTATTGGACATACCTAGCTACAAGGTGGTGTCTTTCATTTGAGCACTTTGGCGCCTGAAAGAGAGAGAGAGAGGGAGAAAGAGTGAGAAAACTCTTTTCCTCAATTAGAAAAGGAGAAAGGATATTGAGAAGACAACTAAGTCCCACACCTTGTAAAAAGCAGCCACAGCTCTCAAATCTCATTTTTATAAAGTTATCTGAGGGTGTACTCTGAAAAGAGGGAGTAGATCAAGAAATAAAAACAACAACAACAACAACACAGGAACAAGGAAATAGAGGGGAAATTTCAGGATGACCATCAGGCCTAAAGGGAGTTGTTCTAGAGTGCAACAGGAGAATAGAGGGATCTGGGATCTGGGAGAGAGGTCTCTGAGGATAAAACAACAACAACAACACAGGAACAAGGAAATAGAGGGGAAATTTCAGGATGACCATCAGGCCTAAAGGGAGTTCTAGAGTGCAACAGGAGAATAGAGGGATCTGGGATCTGGGAGAGAGGTCTCTGAGGATAAAGGAAGACTCCATGCAGGGGATTGTATGATTGATGAGAAAGCACAAATCTGAAGTATGAGAAAGCATGTTCTTTAACATAAAAGAAAAGGAAATATGAAGTTCCGGGAAAAAAAATAAAGTGTATATAAACAATTGATTTTAAGCAATTGTTGGAATATAAGAGAATTCATCTTTGCACTGATGCTCCTAACATTCTCTTCTGAATGGCTCAGGAGTTATGGTACTGTTCACACAGGAAAGGGAATGTAATCTTGTAATCCTAGCACTTATTCATAATAACTTAATAATGTTAAGTAACATTTAATGGTTTTCAACTTCAGTCAACCAGTGAGCAAATTGTGTAAGACTTAAGCTGTAGATACAGAACAGAATGTAAATATTAACAAAAAATCCAGTGTAAATGTAAAAAGAATAGCACACAGAAAGTGGGAAGTGGAAGGGCAGAGGAATTATGGAAGCAAATATAGGGGCACTGATATTTGAAATACTAAATATAATATAACAAATAGAAGAATAAAAAAATGCTTCTATCAAGCATTGAGAAGAGAATTAGAGTGTGTTAAAGGTTTATGTAGCAAAACATTTTGTTTTAATTTTAGGGAATCAATCAGTCCTTTTCTGGAATATTTAAATCAAGTGATAGGGATATAAGTTTAGTATCTAGTATTTTGAAGTAACAGAAACATGTTGAAGAGGTTGCTCCTGAGGAGTGGGACTAAGGGTTTGAACAGATGTGGGATGGGGAGGTATAGAAGGTATGATAATGTAACCTTATAATTTGTTTTATTCATCTCTGTGGGCATTATTTTATTAACAATGAAGTTAAAAAAATCAAAATAGGAAGACTTCAAGTTTGGCTTGGGAACTTTGTAAGGTACAAAACTCAGCAGGGAAGCAAGGGCTTATTACTAGTGCAATATGGATTTCTTTCTGATGCTTGTAGGCACCAGGGAAGAGACTGAGAACAGTCACAGCTCAAATCTGCTCCAGCTAAACAGAAAGTGAATGCAGGAGATTGACCTCTGGTGAAGTAGCTTTACTAAACATGGAAGAATGGGAGCATAGAAAACATCCCTTTGCCAGGACTACACTCAGCTTAGCTTCCCTCCTGTCAGGTTGTTGTATAATTTAATTACTAACATAAATAAATTTATATTTACCAGCTCTTTCATGGTGTTTGAAAGTTCTAACAATAACTTGCTATTGTGAGGGGGGACAAGTGTACTCTTTATTTAAGGATATATACATCTTAGATAAACATCGCATTGAATCTATAAAAAGATACACAATGTAAGAAAATAGAAATAGCAATTCATAAAAGAAAGAGGTCGCAATTTTGGAATAATTATGACAGTAAACATAAAATTGTACAAATTGCTTGATGAAATATTATGAAAAGATTAGGAATGATTACAGATAGTATATCAATCAGGATAGACAAGATATTGCTGCAGTAACAAAGAGTCCAAAATCTTAGTGGCTTAAAACAGGAAGTGTTTGTTTCTTTCTTACACCATGTGTCTAACATGGCTTGACAATGGGCACTGTTCCAAGTGGCCTTTGCTATAGGACCCAGGATCATGAAAGAGCCATGACATTGAGTGTTGCTGATCACTGAGGCACAGGGATTATGAATAAAAGTATGGAAAATATCTCATGGCTCTTAAATTCTCTACACATAAAGTCCACATTTGTGTTCACATTTCACTAGTTAACTATCTCACTTAGCCATGACTGATCTCAAGGGAAAAAAATATAATCTCTGTTACCTAAAAAAAAAGAAGACAAAATATGTGTGAACAGCCTTAATGACCACCACATCAGGAACTGAAAAGCAATTTCAGAATGAATTGATATTCTAGTAAAAGAAATTCAGAAGCGAATTGATGATTCAAAATATCAAATGAATAATTTGGAAGACAAACAGCAATTCATCCCAAAGTGCAGCAGATATATTCAAAGACATGAAAATAAGAATGAATATGGTAGATATTGAAGACCAGAGACAGGAGATCCATTGAAACATGTAATATTTCTCATCAAAGGAGAGAAAAAACACTGAAAAAGCTTTCCGGGTCTGAGAAAGGCCCAAGTGTACACATCAAAGAGTTCACTGAGTAGTAGGAAAAGTTAATGAAAAGTTAAAAATGCCTAGATATATCCTGGTTCAGATTTTAAACTTCAAGAATAATGAAAGAATCTTGAGCATCCAGAAATAAAAAGTTAGGTCATTCTTTTTTACTTTTTTCAAACTAAAATATAATAGACATACAGAAAAGTGCATAAATTATAATTATACAGCTTAATGAATTATCCCATGAGAATACTATTGTGTGACCACTACTCAGGCCAAGATAACCATTATCCTAACTTCTAAACCTATATTTATTTTTACCTAGTTTTAAACTTGACATAAATGAAACCACATAGTGGAGGCTCTGCTATATGACCTTTTTTCTCTTACCATCATGGTGTTGAGATTCCAACAATATTGCTTTATTGTAATTGTAGTACATTCAGATGCATCATTACATATGATTCCATTTACCAAAATGTTTGTTCTAGTATTGATAGGTCTGGTAGGTAGGATTGTTTCAAGTTGTTTTCTGTTACAAAGAATGATTCTGTAAACATTCTTGTACGTATCTTTTGGTGTGCCCGCAGGCATACACATTTTTACTGGGTGTGAAATTTTGAAATGTAGTACCCCATTGTTACCTTTATGGTGGACATCCTTGATTCCCATGTTTAAAATTGCAGTCCTCTTCCTTCCCTTTAAAATTTCCATTCCCCCTTTTCTGCTTTAGTTTTTCCACAGACCTCAATCCTCATGTAATAAACTATGTTGTTGTACTCATTTATTTTGTTTATTGTCTATCATCTTCTCACTAGACTGTAAGCTCCATTAGGGCTCAGATTTGTGCTTATTTTGTTAATGGCCATTTTCCTGACATATAGAAGTAGTACTCAATAATTTTAGTTGAATGAAGTAATTATTTTATATAATTATGAGTCTGAGTGGGGTTCCATGTATCTTCACATATTTATTACACATTTATATTTCTTGTTCTGTGCACTGCCTGTTTGTACCTCTTGCTGATTTTTTCACCAAGATTTTATATGTGCATTTTGAAAACTTGAAAATTTGCTGTGTGCCTGTTACAAATATTGCAAAATTGTTTTCCAGTTTGTTGTGGGTCTTTTGACTTAGTTTATGGTAAGTTTTTTTTTTTTTATGTAGTCAAATTTATCTATCTTTTTTTCGTTGAGACTTCTAGGTTTTATGTCCTATTTAGAAAGGCCTTTCCCATTTCAATATTATAAATAAATAAACAGTGCTTTCTTTCTAGAAATTTTATGCTTACTTTAAATCTTTGCTCCATCAAAAATTTATATTAAGAAATGAATTGAGAATCCATCTTTACTTTTATCTAACATGATTTATGGAATTATCTCTTTCTTCCTTACTAATTTGAAATGATGTCATTAGCATAAACTGAAACCAATCATGTTTAAGTCTATCTTTTTCCCTCCTCTACTGTTTTATTGCTTGGTGTAATTTATCTCTAGTACTGTTATAAATATTTATTCACTTCCAGTGGTAAAGTTCTAAAACTTATTTTATATTTGAAATATGCATTGAAATTGGATGACTAGCCACCCTTATTATTAGGTTTTTTGAATAATTTTTAGAAGATATCCTAGCTATCTTTACTTATTTATTTTTCAGGATAGACTTAATATAACTTCATTTAATTCTGTATAAGCATACAAAAATCAAACCCAAAACTAAAAACTACAAAGAAGCAAGCGAACAACAAAAAAAATCCTCTTGGTATCTTAATTAGGATTGTATTGAATTTATAGATTCCTTTAGTGAGAAATGACATAATCATGCAATTATATCTTCCCATCCCGAAGTATAAATTTTCAGTTATATAAATCCTCTTTTATGCTTCTTTATAGATTTTTAAATTATGTCTGATGCAATACTTATAAAATTTATATCTAAGTATTTTATCATTTTCCATTGTGTTTTAAGTAACATACTTTTTCCAATATTCTCTTTTCTGCCTGGTTTTTGTTCGAACATAGGCTATCTATGGGCTTTTATATATTAGCTTTAAATTCCCCCAACTTATTAAGTTCTAATATGTTTTCTAACAGGTTAATAATCAATTCTCATAGCACACAGGCATTATTTTCTATAAATATAATGATTTTTACCTAGGACAAATGAATTGGTTAAAGTAGAATTTTATTAATTGAAGAGAAATAAATTATAGAATTGATTTATAAATCCAAGACTTAAGAATATCAGAAAATCCAACTGATTTAAAAATATTTATTAAATATTAGGGAGACAGTCAAAAGAAAAACATAGAGGAAAATTAAGTAATATATACTTACTAAAAGATTTAAAATATCATTAAAATGCCAAGTAAAACTCTTCAATTAATTTTTGACATAGGTGCCAATGCATATTAATAGGAAAAAAAATCATATTTTCAGTAAATGATGCTAAAAGAAATGTATATTCCTATGGGAAAAAATGAACCTTAACCCTTATCTCAGGCCATTCACAAAAATTAACTCAGAATGGATCATAGACTTAAATGTTGTGAAAACTGCTGATGTCAAGATGGAGTAATGTACAACAGTCCCAAACCAAAGCTGAATGAAGAGGTCATGAGGATGGGGATCTCATGCTTGTATGTCTAAGATAAGAACTATTACAAAGACTCTCTAAAGGTCCTTATGCATGTATTCCTATGATAGGAACTATTACAAGAACTCTCAGTGCAAAGAATTCTAGATAAATTGCTTTTATGAAGAAATCTCCCCAGCAACAATCACTGTTACCAATGATTAATAACCAGCTCCTGCAGTGAGTTTCTGGGACTAATAAACGTTGTTTCAGGACTGCTTGCATAAACTCTCCCTTTTGCCTTTAAAAGCTTCTCTTTACCTTAACCTTCTTGGATATGCCTATGATGCATCATAGCACACATGTCCCAGATTAGAATCTCCCGCTGATTCTGTATAAAATCATTTATTTTGAGAGCCACTCTCTCTGTTGTTAATTTAGGTTGGCAATGTAAAAGCTAAAGATATAGAACAGATTGATGGGGGGATCTTCATGATGTTATCATAGGCTGAACACTCACTAACAATAAAATAAAAAATAAAAAATAAACTGGATTACACCAAATGTATAAAGTTCTGCTCAGAGAGTGACATTCATTTAAGAAAATAAAAGGAAATAAAAACTTAGAGACAATATTCAATATACACATATCTGAAAAATAACTTGTTACACACACACGTTCTTTTATGATTCAATAACAACAAAAAGCAACTAAAATGGGTAAAAAATCTGAACATATACTTCACACACAAAGATATACATGTGATTGATTATTATGTGAAAAGATGTTTATTCTTTTATGATTCAATAACAAGAAAAAGCAACTAAAATGGGTAAAAAAACTGAACATATACTTCACACACAAAGATATACATGTGATTGATTATTATGTGAAAAGATGTTTTACATATTAATTACAAAAATGAAAATTAAAATCACAACCAAGACACTACTACATAACCACTAAATGGCTAAAATGTGAAAGTTTGACAATACTAAGGGTTGGTAAGGGTAGAGAGCAAATGAAATCACATACAGTATTAGTGTGCATGTAGCATGATACAACCATTTTTGAAAACTATTTGGAAGTTTCCCATGAAGCTAAAATGTTATGTTCACAAAAAGACTTGTTCATGAATGTTCACAACAGCTTCATTCTTAATATCCTTTACCTTGTGTAGTGGGCAGAAAAATGGCCCTGCAATGATATCCATGACCTAATCTCCAACACCTGTAAACATGTTACTTAACTTGGCAGGTGTGATTAAATAAAGAATCTAGGGTAAGGAGACTATCCTGGATGATTTGGGAGAGGATCATTTAATTATAAGCCTTCTTATAGTGAAAAAGGGAGGCAGGTGAGTCAGAGATGAGAAGATGTGAGGAAGATGTGATGGCTTTGAAGAGGGAAGGAGCCCAGGAGCCTCTAGAAGCTGGAAAAGGCCAGGAAAAGGCTGCCTCCAAATCCCCAAAAGGAATGCAGTCTTGCCCATGACTTGATTTCAGCTTCCTGAGATCAATTTTGTATTTCTCATCTCTAGAACTGTAAGATATATTCGTATACAATTAAACAAACTCATCACACTGTACAACTTAGTAGACACATTTTACCATATGTAAATTATCCTTCAATAAAGTTTACTTTAAAAGTTAAAAAAAGCCAGCACAGTTAGAATTTAAAAATGTAAAATAATTTATTGAACAGAGATGAAAAATGAGAATGCTATGTGCAACTAGAGTTGAAAACTTGCATGAAGCAATTACCATAAAGAAATTCTTTTGGAAAATTAGAAAACTACAAATAAGTTTAGAAAAAATTTAGAAAAAAAACAAATAAAAAACAAAAACCAAAAAGATCAAAAAGCAAAACAGGGTAAAAATAGTTTTTCTGAAAATTTTCCAATATTTTATGGCAGAGCTAAATCCTAAACTGGTTGAACTATTCCAAACAGTATAATCTATAGTAGGAAAAGCTCTTACAAATTATGATAAATCTATGCATAATATTCAGTCATTAAAATCAAATTTTTGATATGCAAAGCTATTAGTGACTGATTGTTGAGTAAGTTTCAATTTTATTCAACATTTATTGAATGTCTACTATGTTTTAGTCAAAGATAATGGAAAAGACCAAATATAGTTCTTGTTTTCATATTGCTTACTGCCTTGAGAGGGAGAAAATTGAATAAGTAAGCACAACTTACTATGATACATACTACAAGAAAATTATAAGGTGCCACATATGTAGGAAAAATGTCTAATTTAGATTTGGGCTGGAAAGCATAGAGGGAATCAATCTGGCAAGATTTCCTATAGCAAAAGATGTTCAGACTGAAATTGTGTGTGGATATGCGTTCAATTATGAAGTTCTTTATTCATCATATAACACCTACTCAGCCATATTGCCAATCTGATTATTTGAAATATTGTCATATTTTTCATAAGAATCCTGATCTTTAATCTTCAATGCGCCACAATCTGCCTCTATCAGTTCATTAAAAGTGTTCTTTCCGAAATTAACAATGACTTCATACTTCCTGATCCAATGGACACTTAAGTTCTCAGCTTACTTTCTTTTTAAGTTTTCAGCAGCACTTCTCACAATTGATTATCCTTTTTGAAGCTCTCTTTTCTCTTTGATCCTATACTTGTCCATGAGGGCTGCCATAACAAAACACCACAGACTAGATGGCTGAAACAACAGAAGTTTATTTCTCACAGTTCTGCAGGTTGGAAGGCCAAAATCAAGGTACTGGCAGACTTGGTTTCTCCTTCTGCCTCTCTCCTTGGCTTACAGATGGCCACCTTCTCACCATCTGTGTGGCAACATCTCACCTCACATGGCTTTTTCTCTGTTCACAGATATCCTTGGAGTCTCTTCCTCTTATGAGAAAACAAGGTTTGTCAGATTATGGCCCCACCCTTACAACCACATTTAACTTTAATCAATTCTTTAAAAGCTTTGTCTCCAAATATGATTACAGTCATGCTGAGGGTTAGAGTTTCAGCATATGAATTTGTGGGGATAGGGAACACGATTCAGTCCATAACAGTTCCCAATACAGGAAACTTTTCTTCTTATCTTCTCTAATAGTCCTTCCTTCCTTCCTTCCTTCCTTCCTTCCTTCCTTCCTTCCTTCCTTCCTTTTTCTCTACTTCAAATATAGGAGTAATATAGGGCTTAATATCAGACCCTTTTTTACTCAGACTCTAGGTGTTTTTTCACATTCCAAATGCATAACTCAAGTCTACTGTATTCCTTTAACCATAGGAGACACATAAGTTCTCCAAGTGGCAACATCATATCAAAGTAGAGGTTCATATCTCATTGAGGCAGGGAGTAAATGTGGGACCCTCTCCAAGGTGACTCTCTGTTCCAATCCTCAGAAACCAAAAATGTTCATGTGAAATTGTGTTAGTGTTTCATTTTACAATCTGTTACACGATGATTAGCATTTATTAACTATTTACTATGTAGCAGGCACTCTTTTATGAGCTTTAAACATTTTAATTTAACTTTGTAATCCTTATGATGATTTTATCCTTATGTTATTTCAATTTTACTGATTAGAAAACCTAGTCATAGAGCTTGTAAGCGACTTGAATTACTTTATAGTATTACTCTGGGGCTCACACTCTCAACCATGTTCTAAGACTATGATTTTGTGTATAACACTTATGATAAAGGTAGCATTTTAAGTCAGGATAAAGAAGTTTTAGTCAAGAAGGATATTAGGATAATTGGAATATTATTTGAGAAAAATTAAGACATTGTTGGGTTTTTTTTTTCCCCCTTCGTGGTACATGTCAAATGAACTAAAGACCTGGGTACAAAATCCACATTCCTAAAAAGTAGAAAACATACAAATTCCTTTTAAAATACTTTCAGTGGTAGAGAGGCATTTCTATACATGGCATTACAAGCTGAAAACAAAGACAAAACCCTGAAGATTTGACTACAGTCACTTATTTAAGAAAGTACTATGCTACAAAATACCACAAATGAATGAAAAGAAAGACATAAAACTAGGGAAAAGTTATTATAAATTAACAGGAAAAACGGACTCTCCAAGATGGGGACGGGTCTGGAGCGGCCGTGACAGGAGACAGCGCGATCCTGTGAGCCGTGTGCT
>NW_007726458.1:0-654 GCF_000696425.1 Galeopterus variegatus
TCTGAAGTTGTTGGATGGAATGTTCTGTAGATATCTGCCAAGTCCAATTGGTCTAGAGTATAATTTAGATCTTGTGTTTCTCTGCTGATTCTTTGCCTAGATGATCTGTCCAATATAGACAGTGGGGTGTTCAGGTCCCCTGCTATTATGGTATTAGTGTCTATTTCCTTCTTTAGGTCTAATAGAGTTTGTTTTATAAATCTGGCTGCTCCAACATTGGGCATGTATATATTTATGATTGTTACGTCTTCTTGGTGCATCAGTCCTTTTATCATTACATAGTGTCCCTCATTGTCTCTTTTTATGGTTTTTAAAGTCTATTTTGTCAGATATAAGAATAGCTACTCCAGGTCGTTTTTCTTTTCTGTTTGCATGGTAGATATTTTTCCATCCTTTCACTCTTATAGTCTATGTGAGTCTTTATGGGTGAGGTGGGTCTCTTGAAGGCAGCATATTGTTGGGTCCNGTAGAGTATTCTTGGCTGACAGTCTCTGTCTTTTAGTATTTTGAATATATCATCCCATTCCGTTCTGTCTTTTAGGGTTTGTGATGAAAAGTCTGATGTTAGCCTGATTTGGGCTCCATTATAGGTGATTTGATGCTTCTCTCTTGCAGCTTTTAAGATTCTCTCTTTGTCTTTGAGTTTTGCCAATT
>NW_007726458.1:1616-9458 GCF_000696425.1 Galeopterus variegatus
CAGAATTACCGCTCAAAATTCCTTCTCAGTCATTTCAAGGGCTTCTTGTTCTGTAGGATCTAGAGCTTGAGAGTTATTATCCTTTGGTGGTGTACTTTCTTGATTTTTCGTATTTCTGGTATTTTTCCTTTGATGTTTATTCATCGTGGCAGGGGGTTTCACAGTCCACAGGTTTGACACTATTGACTGACTAAGATGTTGCTGTGGTTGCCAATTTGGTATGGCTACCTCAGTGACTGCTCAGTTGGCCACTAGTGCCTTGTGTGTGTGGTTGCCTCGGGTTTGGGCCTCTCTGGGGAGCCACCTCTCTGGTCAGCTTGGACTCCGCCGGGCTGCTGGATCACGGGGCGGTACCAGAGGGTGTGTGGTCTCTGCTGAGCTTCCACCTCCCGTGCTGGACTTCTCCCTGTTCCGCGAGCTCTGGCCCAGGCTGCTGATGCGCCGAGGCACCGCAGAGCGTGTGGTCTCTGCAGAGCTTCCCCTTCCCCTGCAGGATGTCTCTCTGCTCTGTGCGCGCTAGGCCAGGCTTGGGATGGAGCCGGGTGGCAGCGGTGAAGCCTACCTGCTGCTGGATTGTGGGGCAGCGGCCCCCCCACAGGGTGTGTGGACTCTACGGAGCTTCTATCTCCCTTGCTGGATGACTCTGTGCTCCATACACATTGGGCCGGGCTGCTGGATTGTGCGGCAGCAGTGTGGTCCCCGTGGAGTTCCCGCCTCCCCTGCCGGACGTCTCCCTGCTCCGAGCACACTAGGCCAGGCTGGGAATGGAGCCAGGTGCCTGTGGTGAAGCCTACCTGCTGGATCACACAGTGGTGGCCCCACAGGGTGTGTGGTTTCTGCGGAGCCTATGCCTCCCCTGCCGGACGTCTCCCCACTCTGTGCACACTGGGCTGGGCTGGGAATGGAGCCAGGTGGCAGTGGTGAAGCCTATCTGCCAGATCATGTGACGGCAGCCCTGCAGGGCATGTGGTTTCCCCAGAGTTTCTGCCTCCCCCTGCTGGACGTCTCCCCATTCCATATGCACTTGATGTTATGTTTTTATAGTTTAAATCGGTTGATTTGTGGGAGAGAGTGACGCTAGGGACCATCTATTCTGCCATCTTGACCGGAAGTAAAAATTTTAAAATAATAATAAATTTTTTAAAAATAGCCCACTCTCAGTAGCCAAAAGACCAGGAAAAGGGCAGCCTGGGAAGACAGAAAACTTTTAGACAATAACTGTACTACTTCAGGCAAACACCGCAGAAAAAACTGTGGCCAGCTTAGCAAATTTAGCAAGTAGTTTAACAGTAAATTTCTCTTAGTAATTTTCTATGCACTGACCCCTTACACTACCCATTGGCTGTGAATCCCCAGATGACCCTGCTATATTTGGGGTTGAGTTCAATCTCTCTCTCCTACTGCGATAGTATGCAGTAAACTCATCTTTGCCTGCTACAATTTTTCTTTGACAAAATACAACATATCAAAATTTATAGAGCAATGCTGAGAGGGAAATTTACAACACTAGCAATGCATACATGAGAAAAAAGAAAAAGTCTCAAAGCAATAATCTAAGCTCCCACCTCAGGAACCGAGAAAAAGAAAAGCAAAATAAACCCAAATAAAGCAGTAGAAAAGAAAAAAAATAAAGAATAGAAATCAATAAACTGAAAACAGGAAAATAATAGAGAAAATCAATGAAATGGCTGTTTATTTGAAAAGAATGATAAAATTGATAAAACTCACTAGATTCACAAAGAAAACAAGAGAAGATGCAAATGATCAGTATCAGGAATGAAACAGGGAATATTACTACAGACTCTACAGACATCAAAGAGATAAGAGAATGCTACACACACATCAATTCCACAGCTGAGACAAAGCAGACCAATTCCTCAAAAACACAAACTACCAAAACTCACCCTATACAAAACAGATAATATGAACACCCCTATAACTATTAAGGAAATTAAACCCATAATTTAAAAGCTGTTCAGAAAGAAATCTCTAGGCCCATATAATTTTATTAGAGGATTTTACCAAATATTTAAAGAAGAGTTAACACTAATTCCACACAATGTCTTCCAGAAAATACAAGAGGAGACTTCCCAATTCATTTTATGAAACTAATTTTACCCTGATACTAAAACTAGATACAGATCAATATTTCTCATGAATATACACACAAAAATCCTTTAAACTATTAGCATATAGGACTCGGCAATATATTACAAAATACATGATCCCACAGTTGCACTCGTTTGCACTCATCCCAGAGAAATGAAACTCAAGTTCATACAAAAACCTGTACATAAATGTTTATAGCAGCTTTATTTGTAATAGCCCCAAACTCGAAACAACCCAGACATCCTTCAAAACAAAATTGCCACTCATGCCTATGAGCATCATGCCCATGGAGAACTTAGTATCTTTTAAAAAAATGTCAGATATTTTAAAGATATTCTTGGCTGGCTGGTCAGTTGGTTAGAGTGGGATGTTATAACACCAAGGTCAAAGGTCAAGGGTTCGGATCCCTGTATCAGCCAGCTGCCAAAACCAAACAAAAAATATATAATCTTTCAAAAAATAATAATTTTTGTCGAAATTATAATTGGGTCTTCTTTTTTTTTTTTTTTTTTAAAAGATGACCGGTAAGGGGATCCTAACCCTTGACTTGGTGTTGTCAGCACCACGCTCAGCCAGTGAGCGAACCGGCCACCCCTATATGGGATCCGAACCCGTGGCCTCGGTGTTATCAGCACCACACTCCCCTGAGTGAGCCACGGGCCGGCCCATAATTGGGTCTTCTATAAAATATATTCACTATTAAAAATCTAAAGAAGACTCTCTTAACTAGAATTAATTCATTGTATTCATCAAAATCCTACCATGTGTCAGCTTTTATGAAAAATGCTAGTTCTTCCCCCCCACACACAACCTCCAAATAATTAATATTTACATGCTATGTGAATTACTGGAGGAAATTCCTTATCTAATGAAGATAAGTCATTAGAATTAATACTGTACATTTTTTTCCTAAAAAGTTTTCCTCCCAATAATACATTAGCACTTAAAATAATTTATATTTAGCACTTGATAATTAAGACTTAAGTCCCTGATTTTACTCTTTCCTTCAATAATATGTAGTGACTACCTATCATATGGTAGACACAGTGGTCGTTTCTTGGGATAAAATGTTGAAAAGACTCAAACAGCCTACAGTAGAGCAAAGGCGATCACTAGCAAGGGAGTAGTGACATTACAGCGTTAAGTGGAGGATGCTCTGGGAATACACATCTATAATGAAACTATAGTAAATTAAGAATGTGTAAGAATAGACAAATAGACCAAGGACACAGAACTGAGAGCCTAGAAACAGACCCATGCATTTATCAAAATTCTTATATGACAAAGGCATTAAAAATTATTGTAAGTTCTTACAATAACAATAGTTATAACAACCAGTTACCTAAATAGAAAAATAATTAGATCTCTACCTCATACCTATATAAACAACACATTCCAAAGGGGATTAAAGACCCAAGTAAAAAGCAAAACTTTAAAACTACCAAAAGATATGTTGAGTATCTTTATGTGAGGAAGGGTTCCTTAAACAAGATACAAAAAAGCACAAACCAAAGCCAAAAAGACTACAAATTTGATGGTACTAAAATAAAAGACATCTGTAAATCAAACACATAGGATTTGACATGAAAATAACAAACAAACCACACTCTAGGAAAAGATATTGATGTGGGTGAGCATCCATAATATATAAAGGACTTTCACAAATCAATAAGAAAAAGACAAACCATTAAATTCAAAATAGGCAAAGGGGATAATCAGGCAAGTCACTGAAGAAATTTAAGTGATCAATAAACATGAAAATACACTTACCCTCATTAGTAATTAAGGTAATGCAAACAACCACAATAAGATACTACTTCACGGGCCGGCCCGGTGGCTCACTGCTACAGTGCGCCGCTTGGGAGTGCGGCGGTGCTCCCGCCGAGGGTTCGGATCCCACATATGGACCGGTTCCCGCTCACTGGCTGAGCGAGGTGCGGGCGCGACACCGAGGGTTGCAATCCGTTGCCGGACACGAAAAAAGACAAAAAGGAAAAAAAAAAAAAAAAGATACTACTTCACACTCGTCAGACTGGAAGCAGTGAAAAAGTCAGGTAATGCCAAGAGTGGTGGAGTCTGCAGGACAGTGTGATCTCTCTCACACTGTAGGTAAGAGTGTGCCAGTCCACCTGCTTGGAGAGCGCTTGGTGGTAGCAGGAGAGCTGAACACCAGCATGCCCGACTGTCGCCTGACAGTACTAGGCAATACTGCGGACGCACTAGGGAAACCCTTGCATGTGACCAAGGATATTCATCATACCATTATTTTTTTTCTCACAGCATTGTTTTTAATTGTGAAAAATTGGAAACAATCTAGTATATTTACACAATGACATACTATGTAGCAGTCAAGATGAATGAACTAGAGCTACTTCTGTCAACATGGATAAATCTCAAAAACATAATATGGAATGAAGACAGAAAATTGTATAAAGATAAGTAATACTCTACCATTTATAAAAAATTCAAAATAGCAAAAAAGTGATGTCTATTATTTAAGTAAATATATATATTTAAGGAAACAAGCACACATGAGGATACTTCAGAAAGTTTGTAGAAAAATGGAATTAAAAGATAACGAATCTTTTCAAGAACTTTTTAAAGACCCTGTGTGTGTTTGAGTTTGTGTGTGTGTGGTGAGCATTAAAATGGAATGAGAAATACTAAATTTGGGATAGAAAAGGACACCATCTTGGGCCGGCCCGGTGGCACACTGGATAGTGCGCCGCTTGGGAAGCGCGGCGCGCTCCCACCGGAGGGTTCGGATCCCACATGCAGACCGGTTCCCGCTCACTGGCTGAGCGAGGCGCAGGAGCAGCGCTGAGGGTTGCAATCCCGTTGCCGGTCCCCGGTCCGGTACGGGGGCAACACTGAGGGTTGCGATCCGTTGCCGGACACGGAAAAAGACAAAAAGACCAAAAAAAAAAAGAAAAGGACACCATCTTGATTTAGGACGAACAGGAGCTTTAAATGTACCCAAGCAATGTTTAAGCTCTTAAACTGGATGATAGATACCCAGACGTTTGTCACGTGAGGCTCCACACTATTTTCAGATGAAAAGGGGCATCTAACTGAACTTTGTAGGGGCAGAGGGACTGGGGTGGAGGGGGTCAAATAAGGTTTTCTGAGGACATGTCCCCTGAGTCGAAACCAGAAGAAACGACAGACAGTAACCAGGCAAAGAAGGACAGGCTGGAAGATGTGTTCAGGGATCTAAAGGCAGAAAAAGAATCTGAGCAGAGGTAACAAGAGCAATGGCATGAGGGCGAGGAAAGGCACACGGGACGGAATCACAAATTATAACCAAGCATTACCATAATACAATACAATGTTAATTAATACCAACCCAGCTAGATACTAAAAAGCAAGTAGAAACATGCTAATGAAACATTGGGCATAAACAGTACAAAAATTAAAGAAAACTAAGGGGGGAAAAGATTCACTAACAAACGAACCAAAGCAGAAATCCAGTTAAATAATGGATTTAACATTTCCAATTTTAATGTTTCCAGGATTTAACATTTCCTGGATTTTAACATTTCCAATTAATATAACTATAACTTTTTAAAAAGTTAGATACTAACCTAGAAGAAAATGAAAACTCGGGATACTAAAGAATTCATAAAAATACCATGTAAGAAGTCAGATATTTTGAATTATATAATGTTGATCAATTCTGAGCCAGTAACATGAGTGGTGCTGCAGTGAAATGAGGACATTGACAAAATGGCTCTGCTGATATAGAAACATTAGAAGGGACATCCAGAGCTACACATGATAAGGAGATATTGTATAGTAGCAATCTAGCTCCTGACAAGTGCAATGACAACAGAGGTCCTTAGCACCTTCCCAGGAGAAGGCCATTGTGAAAAATATGGAAGTTTTAAGAGGGACATACAAAACCAGGATTGACAGGTGTGAACCCTAAAGTATCTGAATTGGGGAAGAGGAGACTTTAGAGAAACAAAAGACCTCATGACCAACTCACGCCTAGGGTGAAGAGTGTCAGATTCCAGCATGGGAAGAGAATTGGCCCCAAATGTCAACACACCACAATCTTGATGATGATCTCAAACCAGATGACTTAGACATTGGAAGACAACTCATGAGTACATCACACATCCAGTTTTTCATCCAATAAAGACTTGGTGCCTACCATGCTCCAGGTACAGAGCCAGGCCTGGGGATGTCAGTGAGGCAGGCAGGAAAGGTTCCTGTTCTCATGGAATTTACAACACAGCAGGGTAAACTGAAGTAAACAGGCTATCACAACACACAGTAATAAGCATAGTGATTGGGGAAGTACAGGAAGTGTTTAGAAGTGACACCACACTGAGGTGGTAAAGCAAATATGGATTAATAAACTATTCCAATGCTAGGAGAACATAAAGAATGTAGAGTTTTAGATGGGTTATAAATTACTAAATTGGAATTTCTATTTCTGCTTGGGATGTATACTGTTGAAAAGAACATTGCTCCCACCTTAAAAGAGAGGAAAATCCAGATAATCTACAAAATCATCACTTTTCTTGAGTCCATCAGAGAGCTGAGTAGTCAGCAGAGAACTGATTAGTGCATGCATGTGAGGAAAGTACCAATGGCTGGAAAGAAAACATCCAAAAGGATTAGAGAACAATTCCTGGTAGTCACATAAGACCAGGAATAGGACCTGTTCCCAGCAGCCAATCTCGAGAAGCTCATAATTCATGGAACATTAGGTAGAATACACAAGAAGGTCTTTCCTCAGGAATGGGGAATAGGTGGCTTTAGATGAAGCACTTCCTTAGACCTGCCTAACGAATCATAAAAGCAAGACCAGAAAGGAATAATCTGTTCCCATGTAACTTAACTCATTGCAGAACAAAGCTCAGGAATAGTTATGGGAGTGCAAAGAGACTCATCATATAACCTTATAAAATCCACAATGTCTGGCATTCAAACAAAAATTACTAGGCATACAAAGAAGCAGGGAAATGAACTCATAATGAGGATAATCATCTACTGAAATTAATCCATAATGGATACAGATGTTAGAGTTAGCAGACAGGACACTAAAATAATTATTATAACTGCATTCAATATATTTTAAAAATTAAGTAGACATGGAAGATATAAAAAAATCCAAATTGAATTTCTAGAAATAAAAATTATGTCTAATATAAAAAGTATACTTGATGGGATTAACAACAGATTCAACACGACAAAAGAGAAGATTAGTGAAATAGAAGATATAGTAATAGAAACTATCCAAATTGAAACCAGAAAAAATCCAAGGTAAAGAAGAAAGACAAGTTCCAGTGAGCGGAGGGACAAATTCAAGCAACCTAATATATGTGATTATAAGTGCAATCCCCAAAAGAGGGAAGACAGAACAAGGGGCATAACAAAGTATGTGAATAGAGTTTTCAAGATGGCGACGGGTCTGGAGCGGGCGTGCCAGAGGACAGAGTGAGCCTGAGAAGTGTGCGCTGTGCTGCCAGAGTACTATTTGCATTTCCAAGAGCAACAAAAAACAAATAAATCACTGATCAACTAACCTACAATGAAAAAAAGCAACTACAGTCTCGAGGTTTTAGGGCCGATGCAAAAGAAGATTCCTGAGAGCGTCCCAACTGCACCAGGAGACCGAGCAGCCCAAGGCAACAAAGGCCAGGAAAGACGACAGTGGTGATGCAGAGACGGAGAGGAAGGCGCGGGACCGGCCCAGCTCTGGGAGCTTTATCCTATAGAACA
>NW_007726458.1:10264-10807 GCF_000696425.1 Galeopterus variegatus
TACAGAACTGAAGAAGTTATTCAGTGAAATAAAAAACACAATGGAGAGTTTAACCAGCAGGGTAAAGTGGCTGACTGAATTAGAAAGGTGGACCCAACTATATGCTGCCTACAAGAGACCCACCTCACCCATAAAGACTCACATAGACCAAGAGTGAAAGAATGGAAAAAGATCTTCCATGCAAACAGAAAAGAAAAACGAGCTAGAGTACCTATTCTCATATCTGACAAAGTAGACTTTTTTTTTTCCTTTTTGTCTTTTTTCGTGACCGGCAATGGATCGCAACCCTCAGTGTTGCGCCCGTACCGGACCAGGACCGGCAACGGGATCGCAAACCTCGGTGTTGCTCCCGCACCTTGCTCAGCCAGTGAGCGGCCAGTCTGTATGTAGGATCCGAACCCTCGGCGGGAGCGCCACCATACTTCCCAAGCGGCGCACGGTAGCAGTGCGGCACCGGGCGGGCCCCTGACAAAGTAGACTTTAAACTAAAAACCATAAAAAGAGACAATGAGGCCGGCCTCGCGCTTGTCTTTTGTTAGTGGA
>NW_007726458.1:12621-14516 GCF_000696425.1 Galeopterus variegatus
GGGGGGAGAAGATATAACAACTATACTTTTTTGAAGTTGTTACAAGAAGCAAACGGAAAGGACATTCTTGGGGGGGAGGGGAGAGGGGGAGGGAGGTGTCGGTGATGGGCCATAATAATCATATACATTGTATATTGACAAAATAAAAATTTAATGAAAAAATAAAAATAAAAAATAAAAAAAAGTATGTGAATAAATAATCACCAATAATTTTCCAAGTGTGATGAAAACTATAAACACACATATCCAAGAAACTCAGGGAACCCCCAACACAAGAAACATGAAAAAACTACACCAAGGCATATCCTAATTAAATTTCCCAAAACTAGTGATAAAGAGAAAAAGCTAAATGCAGCCAGGAAAAAAGACACATTATGCATACAACGCAACTGATAAAATGACTTTGTAGACTTCCAGTTAAAGGTGGTGGCTGAATGCGCACATTGTGTTTACATCGCCTCTTTCCAAAAATTCAATTGAAATAAAAGAAAATAAATAAGTAAAACTAGAGCATCACTGAAAACCTGGGAGGAGTGCTACCCACAGACCAGAGCTATCAGAAACTTCTGGAATAAAAATAAAAGCACAGCAAGAGATTAATCTGGAAATATAATGGAAAATTGGAATTTAGAACCCCATACATGCAAAAACAAGGACCTCCATAACAAGTGAGTTTTCCCAGTGGAATTCCTAAGTAACTCCTGGATGAGAGAAGCAGTATCAACTAAGAGAGAGGATACAGCATGTGTGCTCAGTTGAGAAATCAACCAAAGGGCTGCGTGACAGCAGCACCTGCTTTCAGAGGAGACAGTATTCATATTCATATTGGTATTAGTATTAACATCAGTATTACTATTAGTATTAGCCAGGTAAAGACCACAGAAGAGCTCTCTAAGGTGGGCTGTACAAGTGAGACCCTCCTAGAGAGGGTGAGAGGCCTGAGAGCTTACAGTCCCAGAGGCCACACACCAGTGAAAGCCTGCTCGGTTGCAGCCCCTCTTTCTCCTGCTCAGTCACCTGAGGTAAGCCCAGTAAGTGCCCCTGCTGGCTGTGTGCACTAGGCATACCATACATGTAAATGCCTGGATGAAGGCCAAACTATTTACAGAGGGAACCACAGGATCTACAGACATATTAAAATGAGAAGGAAAAGATGACTTACATTTTCTTCCTCTATAAACTTCCACACTACTTGAATTTCTTTACCATCAACATTACTCATATTTATATAAAAATTATACAGTGCATATTTAAATAATTCACATATTTAATTCATATATTTAAATCTAAATATAGATTCAGATCAATATTTACTGATGTAAAATGATGTCAAGAGATATTAAATAAAATAAAAAACCATAACATAAAACAGCATGGTTTTATTTTTGTAGGAAAAAATAGTACTTTATGAATACATGTGCTTAGCAAAAAAGTATGGAAAGCTAGACACCAAGATGTTAACCACAGTTAGCTCTGCGTGGTGGAATAACAGGAGACTTTTATTAGTTTATATTTCTTTCTGTATTTAAGGAACTTTTCTGTAATGAGAAACTAGTAATGAGGTTTGTTTGTTTGTTTGTTTGTTTTTGTCTTTTTTCGTGTCCGGCAACGGATCGCAAACCTCGGTGTTGCTCCCACACCTTGCTCAGCCAGTGAGCGGGAACCAGTCTGTATGCGGGATCCGAACCCTCGGCGAGAGCGCAACCGCACTCCCAAGCGGCGCACTGTAGCAGTGCGCCACCGGGCCGGCCCTCAATGAGTTTTTTTAAATTCAAAAATATTAATCCATTTAAGAAGTTAATTGGGGGCCAGCCCGGTGGCGCACTGGATAGTGCGCCGCTTGGGAAGCGCGGCGGCGCTCCCGTCCGAGGGTTCGGATCCCACATACAGACCGG
>NW_007726458.1:15001-60470 GCF_000696425.1 Galeopterus variegatus
AAAAAAAAAAAAAAAAAAAAAAAAAAAAAAAAAGAAGTTAATTGGGTCACATGTTATTAAAGAGACAGTCTTCAACAACAACCAAAAAATGGAGGTGGTCATCAGAGCTTCAGATATTTCCACACATTTGTGGAAATCAGAAGCCACTTGTCCAGCACAAATCTGATAAGGAAGAGGGGAAGGGGGAACAGGGTCTCTCTTGCCTTTGGTGCCAGAGTGCATGGACTTCTGGGTGTGAAGAATTCTCTCACTAACTTAGCACCTCATGAGAAGGGGAAACATATGTCTTGTTCCCCTGCTGTGTTCCCAGAACATAATAGGTCCTAAATAAATATTAGTGCAATAAATAAACAGAATAAAACACAATTCATCAGTGTGAGGTTCCCTCTTGGAAATGGAAATGCAAACACACGTCTGGGCAAACTTCAATTGTGAGGCATGGAAAGTGGCATTTAACAAAGAGCACTAACTTACAGGATGCTTGGCTGAAAGTCTTCCAGTCACAGTTCCAGTTTGATTCCAGGTAGAGGAAATGAAGCCCTTTTTCAGTTAAAAAGAATCAGTTTAAACTCTGGCAATTCTACGTGAAGCCAAAAATATGCTATACCCTTCACCTACAACACACAACGCTTGCTGCTCCTCCCGAAGTCAATGGGCTGGTGGCCCTAAACTCCCAGCCCCAAAATATCCTTGGGGGTTACAATCCTGACAAGTGATGGGTGATGCGTGGAGAAGGAGGTTTCCCTGTAACCCATGGAGAAGCTGTACTAGGACGTGTAGGTCTTATGTCACTTACAAACCATGTGTGTGGGCTATGGGTGGGACTGTGTGTGACAGGTTCTGTCCTTTGCTGTGTGCTCTCAAACAAGTCACAGAACATCTCTGGCTACAGTCACCTCTGGTGTGAACTAACACAACAGCATCTACCCCAAGTGATTTCAGAAAAGAGATTTAATAACAGATTGGAAAGCAGGAAGCTGTAAAGCTTCCGTATAAACATAAAACTGTGAGGTATAACATCAACCTATGCTGTGAGGAGACCGAATAACAAATCATGGCTTACAGTTTCAAGAATATTAGATTATTTTGCCATTTATTAAAATTATAAAAGTTCTATATATATCTGAACTCATATATAAACCATATTCCTAATCACAGTATCTTTTTCTTAAAAGCTTCAGTTACCTTTTTCATGCAAGCTAGTAATCCATCTACAAAGGTTGACTTGATCTTACGAACCTAAATTACATAGAAAAGAATAATTATTATTTTTTGTTTAAGTACTTAAATAGGAACAAACATCAGAGCAGTGCTTCACACAGTGCTGGGCATGTGCTGCTATGACCTTTGGTGACTCTAGGAAGCCCTGAAATGACCTGAGCTAGAACCAGGATTAAATAACACTGGCCTGCAGAGAAAAATGTCATCCCACCTTTTCAAAATACATAGATTATTCTGGAATAATTCTAGATTTACAGAAAGGTTGCAGAGATAGATAAACAAGCAAATACCCCTGATCCAGTGTCCCCTTTTTAGTTCTCTCCCAATCCTTACATTTCTCTCGGAAGAAGGGGCCAGCCTGGTATGGTGTGGTACAGAGACAGCAGCCACAGACTTAGTAAATAACAGTACTGGTGGTACGGGTGATGGCAAAAGTTATCAACATGGCTCAGGAAAAACAGAGAATTTCTGAAGTAAATGGCAGGTGTATGAGCAGAGAAAGGGGGAGGGGCCGTCAGCCAGCAGGTGAATGTGCACAGAATGCGGAATCGCTGCTGTGTGGCAGCCTCGCCAAGCCTGGAAACCAGGGGAGGGGCCGTCGTGGGAAGTCTCTGAACTCAGCCCTGATAGAAGCCTCCTCCACACTGACCACACAGTAATTACACACTGGGTATTTTCTTCCCAACTTTCCGTAGGCTCCTTCCATTTATAACCCCTCAGACTCACAACGTGGAGCGGAGTTGATTGGATACTTGAGTACACCATGTTGGGGTGCAAGTAGCCAGCGCTAATGTGAGGTCAGCCTGGGAGAATTATACACCCTTTAGAACACTGTCAGGGCGACTCCCGCGACTTCGGATTTCTGTTCGCAGAGAGAGGGCCATACAGTTCCCCTTTACCACCAAGTTACTTACAAAAAAAAATTAACTTACCTGCCTGTATTCCAAAATTATCTTGGGTAATGGATGAAGGTCTTGCAGAGCAGTTAACTAAAAAATGAAAATAAATTGCACCAACGTAATTCCTTCATTTTATTTTAACATTTCAAACACTTATTTTCAGCTGGGGAAAGTCCTGATAATTGAGCATATTTTCCAAAATAAAGATTTACTATAAACTCAGTTTATCAAGTCTCTCAGTCCTAACGCCTTATGAAATCATTTTGTTGTCCACTTGGGAGCTAAAAGCACTTCACACGAGCTTGGAAATAAGATTCCTCTTAAGATTAAATTTGTGAAATCTAAATCCAGGACATGTAAAATACCATTCAAGAAATTGCCTACAAACATGTAACTCAAAAGTTCAGAAACACCCAACATTTGAATCACAATTATCTGGGCATAATTTCAGGGAAGTAACACTGGAATGTGATTATAGGTTAAGTTAACTTTAGAAATCAAAATATACATATAGGAGAGCAAAAGATCACAAGAACACAGTTTGTTGAATTATCACAATGTGAGCACACTTGTGTAATAGCCACCCACATCAAGAGATGGAACATGCTGCTTTCCACAAGTCCTCGCTCCTTCCCCAGAGGTAACATCACTGACCTCTACAACCATAGGCTACTTTTTCCTGTTTTTGAACTTCATACCAATAGGTACTCTGTGTGTGCCTTCTTTTGTTCAAAATCATGGTTTTAAGGCTCATCACTGTTGTGTGAGGCAGTATTTAATTTATTTGTACTGCTGTGTATTATTCAATTGTGTGAATGTAGGGCGATTAGTCATCCACTCCACCCTTGATGGATATATGGGATTTTCCACTTCAGCACTATTACGAATAACACTGCTATGAACATTCTGGTACACAGATTTTAGTTGGCATGTGTCCACAGTTCTGTTGAATATATACACAAAGGGGCATGAAATTGCTGGGTCAACTGCAGCAGAGTTAGCGCTAGTTCTTCAAAGTAACACACCAGTTTATACCCCTACCAGCAACACATGAAAGTTCTTTGTCAATGCATGTGATTGTTGCTCTTAATGTGAGCTGTTCTGGTAAATGAGAAGTGATATCTCACTGTGGTTTTAATTTGTATGAGGGTACTTCAAAAAGTCTGTGAAAAAATGGAATTAAAACATATATATATCTTTCCATAAACTTTTTGAAGAACCCTCATATTTCCCCAATGACTAAAAACATTGAACAGTCTTCATATATTTATTGACTAACTATATTTCTTCTTTCATTTACCCCCAGTTTGTGTATTTTGCTCATTTTAAAAAAATTGGTTTGTATGTGTTTTTTATTGAATTGTAGGAATTCGTTATTCTGGACAGGGGTTTTTTGGTCAGTTATATTTGTTGGAAATATCTTCTCCCCTTACGTGGCCTGCATGTTTACTCGTTCAGTGGTTGGCGTCTTTTCATAAGTGGAGAGCCTTAAGTTTTACTGTCGTACAGTTTATCCATCTTTCCCTTCATGGTGATGCATACTGTGTCCTCTCGTGAGTGTCTACCCACTGCAAGGTATTAAAGATATTCCCTTATGGTATCTCCTCCAGTCTTTCCTGTTTTGCTTTTTATAGTGAGATACACAAATCACTTGGAGGTTATTGCTATGGACAGTGTGAAGTGGGGGTTAACATGCTCTGGCCCTTATTACGTAATGAGCCCTCCTGACTTGCTGCTCTGTACATCGCCCCTGTCAGAAATCATGTGTTTTATACACACATATAAAGGTCTGTTCGTGGATTTTCTATCTTGGTCCACTGGTTTATTTGTTTATCCTTGAGTCAACACCAAATGGTATTTGCTTAACTAATTCCTATCGCTTTACAATTAGTCTTGATATTCGATAGACTAAGTCCTCCAATAGTGCCCCCCCGTTTCAAGATTATCTTGGTTCTTCTCAGTTTTTGTATTTCCATATAGATCTGGGCTTGTCAATTTCTACCAAAAAAAAAAAAAAAAACCGGCATCAAGGTTTTGATTGGGATTGTTGAGAATCTGTGGGTTAACTTGGGGAGAACTGACAATATGCTTTCAATGCAATAGTGTAAACCACTGAGTTGCATCAGTCTCTGAGTAAAGACTGAGGGCATGAGAGCCACGACAGCTATGAAAACATCAACAGGAGTCAAGTCTGGCATCCTCAGAGGCTGGCACTGCTCGGGGGGGTGGGGGGGGGGAGGAATCTTGCCTCAGCATAATACCGAATTGCAGTTTTCTTGGAAAAGCTACCTCTAGGGGGGTGAAAATGCGTGAGAATACTTTGCCAAGAAAACTGCTTCAGATCATCTAGCTCTCCTTATCTCGACATCTTGCTCACAAAATAACTTTCTAACCAACAGTCTCCCTATATATCTTGACTAGAGCAGTCTGAGAACACTTGAAAAGAATTAAGTGTTTCATCACATAAAACTATGTACAAAGTACTCCAAACGTTGGTCAGTGATCACAGTGAGTGCCGTGAGCTGGTCGCACTCTGCAGGCTTTATCAGAAGTTCTGTGGACTCTGACACCACATTCTTTCAATCTCCTTTCTCACCCTGGCCTCTCCGTCATCTCTCACTGGCGCCTCTCTCTTTCTGACCTCTAAATGTCAGTTTCTCAGAGTTCAACTCTGTGGTTATCAATGCTGGCTGCATATCAGAATCAGCGGAAGCTTCAAAAACAGGCCTGTGGCTAGGCTACTCAGGCTGATTCTGGCTCAGTGAGTCAGTTGTGGGCCTGGGCACCAGTGTTTCCCAGTCTCAAGCCATGGTACAAGACCACTGTCCCAGGGTGACTGACAGCCTCCAAGTGTGTGTCTCCAGTGCGGGACTTATCCTGGGCTCCATCACAGATCCCACGGCCCATGAGACATGACTCGTCAGTGTCTCACGCACACTTCTATTCTAACATGTCCAATATTGAGTACTTACCTACCCCCCATAAACCGTTCTTCTCACATGAATGTATCAGAAGGTCCTCCTGTTGTAAAAATGCTCTGAAAATCCACCTGTTTTGCTGCATCTTCACGGCATCACCTGGAATGCAGTGATACCTGTCCCTGGACTGTTGCGATGGCCTATTAATTAGTCTGCCCCATCCTCCAACCAACTACAAGAGTGATTTTTTAAAAACATCTCTAATACCTATATGAATGGTGAAAATCCAGAACTGACAACACCAAAAGCTGATGTGGACATGGAACAACAGGAACTCTCGTTCACTGCTGGTGGGAATGCAAAATGGTACAGCTACTTTGGAAAGCAGTTTGGCACTTTCTTACAAAACTAAACATAATCTTACCATACAATCCAGCAATTGTGTTCCTTACCCAAATGAACTGAAAACTTACATCCACACAAAATCCTACACACAGATATTTATAGCTGCTTTATTCATAATTGCTAAAACATGGAAACTTGTCCTTCAGTAGATGAATAGATAAATAAAGTGTGGTAAATCCAGACAATGAAATAGTATTCAACATTAAAAAGAAATGAGCTATCTAGCCATGAAAAGACATTGAAGAAAGGTGAATTTGCTCTCTCTCTCCTGGTGCTGGGACTCCCTTATTATCCTGCTCTTGGACATGAGAACTCAAGCACACCAGCTTTTGGACTTCCTAAGAGCCCTCTGGGTTCTTGGCCTTCAGCATTAAACTGAGAACTTTTTTTTTTTTTTTTGGCGGCTGGTCAGCATGGGGATCAGAACCTTTGACCTTAGAGTTACAATACCACGTTCTAACCAATTGAAGTAACCAGCCAGCCCTCAGACTGATAATTACACCATTGACTTCCTGGGTTCTGAGGATTCCAGAGTTGGCCTGAGCCACGCTACCAGCATCTCTGGATCTCCAGCTTGCAGATGACCTGTTGTGGGACTTAGACTTCTTCTTAGAATTCACATGAGACAATGCCCCTAGTAAAATCCCTTCTCAAGCTGGCTGGTTAGCTTACTTGGTAGAGCATGGTGCTAATAACACCACGGTCAAGGGTCCAAGGGTTCAGATTCCTGTACGGGACAGCTGCCCCACCCCCACCAAAAAGAATCCCTTCTCATATATCTATATCTATATCTCCTATTGGTTCTGTCTCTCTGCAGAACCCTGACTAATGCAGCTCCTTACTAGGATACATAGTCTATAAGGACAAGGACCTTTTCCCCACCAAGCCATAAACAGTGTCTAACAGAGCCAGGGCCACAATAAATGCTTGTTGAATAAACTTGGGAAGATATATGTCCTGTTCACATCTGCATCCCAAAGCCTAGCAGGATGCATGTCACATACTAGACACCCAGTAGAGGGGTCAGTACACATTGTGACCTGGAGACCCCTGTCACTTCAGTTAGTCCAGGGCTCTGAGAGGCAAACCCGGACATGATGAGTGGCTGGTCCGGGCTGCCTGCAACCCAGCAAACCTGGATTATTACCCCAGGCCGGACCACTTTCCCAGGGCTCGAGCCCCCGATTATGTTCTGAGAACATGTGACTTTGCTGGAGAAAACAGCACCAAAGCCTCCTTAGGTCTGTGAAAGAAGGACCCTTGTTCCCCATTCCTCGTGTGTCTACTGAGAGGAGGAAACTCCCGCTACTCCTTGGCAAGAGCAAGTGGGAAAAACCCTCTAGCTCTATGCCACAGGTCTCTGGAACGTCACCTGCACAGGTGCAAGAAACACGCTCTTTCATGCATGAGGGGCACCTGTGAACTCCGACGGTGAGTGTCAAAGAACTGAGGATGCTCAGATCATGTTCTCCGACTGTGGCACATTTAATTTAGAAGTAAATAACAAAAAATATCTGGGAAGCCCTCGCACACTTGGAAATTTTAGAACACACTTCCAAACAACTCAATGGTCAAAGAAGAATCATAATGGAAATGAGAAAATATGTGAAATTAAACAATGATAAAAAAGCAGTGCATATCAAAACCTGAGGGATTCATTTGAGATTTACTGAGTGTGCACTATGCCCCAGGCATGGTGCCAAGCATGGGGAATACCCAGGAACAGAGAGAAGCCCACGCCCAGCTGCAGCTAAGTCTAGCAGGAGAGGTGGGCAGTAATGAATCCGTGTGTGCTGCCTGGACACCAGTCCATCTGCTGGATGGGAAGGGGACAAGAAGGGTAAGAAAAGCAGCAAGAAAGAATCTTAACTTTGAATTTAGAACCACAGACATGTAGTAAAAGTTAAACTTTTTTAAGTGCACAGAATGAATAGCATGACTTGTCAGCAAATAAGTGAGGATAATATGACTTATGTCGATCACGTCTTTGTGGAGAAAAATGAGTCTCCTCGTTGAAGTCATTGTCTTAATTCTGTCTACAAGAAAACACATCAGAACCAGAAGAGAGTCCGACTTCCCTTCTCACAGTGCTGCTTGTCTGCAGAGGGCAGGGAGCTGTGTAGGGAAGGGAGACAGTGCCAGCTGGTGCCAGGATAGGAGGCGTGTGGCTTTTCCAGGCAGCGCCCACTGCTGGCGCTTCGAGCGCACTGCCACACCTGCTGTGCTGGGCTGATCCAGCAGGACAGAGTGCTGCTCCCGGGAACCACGTGCTGCCCCAGTGCTCACAAACGAACCATGGGCATTTAGCTCAGCCCCACTAGGGACTAGTTTTAGGCCATATTAATTCCGGGAAAAAGGTGAGGTCTGTGATTCCTACATTCCAGTGGAATAAGCAAACAAATGCCTGAGATAACTTTAAGTAATGGTTAGTTGTGTGCAGAAAATAAATCTAGGTAAAGAAACAGGTAACAACTGGGGTCTTGCTATAGTCTAGGTGACCAGAGAAGGTCTTCTGGAGGCAATATTTAAGCTGACAATCAGGAGCCAGCATGCAAAATCTGTGGTGAGAGTCTGGGGACCAAGGGACACGCCTGTGCAGAGCCGTGGGCAGCAGGCTGTTCAGAGGAAAGGGGCCAGGGAAAGGGCAGAGCCAGGCCCACGGCCTGGGGGACGCATTCAGGAGCTTGGGTTTGATTCTAAGTGTGATGGGAAGCCGCTGGAAGTTTTGGTCAGGGCAGCAATGTGATTTTTCCAATACTTTTAAAAGCTGACCCTGCCTGGATGTGAAGAATGACCAGCAAAGGTAAGAGTGGAGGCCAGGAGACTAGTTGGAGGTTTTGGAGTAAAGTAAGTGAGAGAGGACTATGGAGGTGATAGGGGCAGACTCAGCACATGTTGTAGATAGCAACTGTGAGACTTGCTGTGGGTGAGGGTGAAAGAAAGTCAAAGACGACTCCCAAGTTTGTTTGTTTGTTTTGGCAGCACAGGGATCTGAACCTGTGACCTTGGGGTTATAAGGCTGTGCTCGAACCAGCTGAGCTAACCAGCCAGCCTCACACCCAGGTTTCGGATGGAGTGGCTAACAGTAACAGCCAACACTCACTGGTTTTCCAGGAGCTTGTGTGCCAGGCATGGTCCGAAGTGCTGTTCAACACCCACTCACTCACTGAGTCCTCACAAGATTCCAGTAGGGAATTCCTACTACTATCTTTCTTTCATAGACCAGGAAACTAAGGCATAGAGCAGTCAAGTAATGGTGGCTGACCTGCTGTCCCTGCTCTCACTCACTACTCTGCACTGGCTCCCAAGGACCTGGGAGGAGGATGGGCCCTTCACTAAGGTGAAGAAGGCTTGAAGAACAGGATTTGGAGGAGGGCGGTTCCAAGTGCACTTAGGAGAGAATCCTCCACAGGAGTCCATCCTTCCCCCCTGGGACACGAGGGCCACAGGTTGGCACAGTCGGTGAGCTCAGATCCAGGAGAGCAGCGCTCTAAGGTGCCGAGCTGAGCAGGAGTGCAGTGCTGCCAAGGCAAAGCGGCCAGAGAGGAGATGGTCCTCGGCTGCAAAGTCAGACAGGGCACAGGAAGTACAAACTGCAGCCCCGGGAGCTGGTTCTCACTACAGCGACATGAGTTCACTTACTTACTGACCTCCACTCTGTATCCTCTCAGTAAAACTACTTAATGGCTTCTGAATATTGGCTTACACTCTACCATCCCAACAGAGGAGAATCTCACTGCTCCCTGTCTTTTTAAAGATATATTCCTCTCTCAGGGAAGGGTAGCTAAAATACTCTAAAATACATTTGGGGAAAGGAGAAGACTGATGACCTCTCCCACTTCCAGTCTCTTTCAGGGACATGAAACAAAGAGGTCATGACTGGATTGCTAAGAACTTCATTTCAAGAACAGAACTCCATGAACTTATCTTTGCAGGAAATCAAGCCAATTAATTGCTTCTGGACAAGTGTACTGTCTGTCTCTCCTCCTGGGTTCACAGCTAGGAGCACAATCTTGGGGTGGGAAACACCTCTTCTGTGGTGGCTGCTGCCAGCACGAGGGGAGGACCCTCCGAGGGAAGCTCAGAAGGGTCTGAGAGTCAGCTCACATCTGGTTCAGACAGCGATCATTTCAAAAAGGAAAAGGATGATTTTGGAATCTTACCATGGCTTCTGACATGGACAGGTGTTCCCGTAGCCCCGTTCTGGGAAGACTCTTCTTTTGACTCAGCAGGTGCAGCTTCAACTTGCCAAAGAGGATCTTCAACAAGAGCAATTTCCATGTGTTAAGAGAAGGCCAGACTTAAGAGAGAGAGAATGCACTATAACAGAGTTAAAGCCACCAGCAAGAGAAAACATACCCAAAGAGATGTTAGAAAACTTGTCTATTTAAATTCTGATTTAGTACTTTTCTCAGTTAAAGGCTTTGAAGTAATCAATCTCAACGTGTTCATTATTGGTGAGAGAACATGAACAGCTTACATACCAAACAACATAGAATAACATTTATAAATTAAAAATAAATCTCCCTTTAATTTCTTTTAACTCCTGATTAAGAAATATATTTATGAAAGGGCCAAAATTTAGCTTTACCTCTCGAAGCTGATTATTACTCATTATAAGAAATTGTTCTCCTGCAACAAAATGGGCTTCTTGCTCCAATTCCTTGAGATGAGCCTGAAAATGTGATAAACACAATTAATCTCATTAATAATTTTCACAATTTAAAATTATTACTTTTCTTCATCAAACAATTCCCAACAAAACTCTTAATAGAATAAAAAATAATCTACAAATTTACCAAAATGGACATTAAAAATACATATTTTATTTATTTATTTTATTATAACATAATTGATTACACAAAAATACATATTTAGACTCGTGGTGGAATACTCGGGCTCATAGAGTCACCGTCCCCAAAACCTAGGGAAACAAACTGAAAAAAAATACACCAAAATGAGGGAGAGGAAGAATGCATTCTCCAGCAATACTAGGACTAGAAAAGGGATCCAACACCACATAAAACAAGACAGAAAAGGAGAAAGTATCCATAACAGGCTCTTATCCAGAATATATCAGGATATCCTATAAATCAGTGAGAGAATATGAAAATGGGTAAAGACTTGAACAGTTTCTTGACAAAAAAGAAACTCCAGGGACTGGCTGGTTAGCTCAGTTGGTTAGAGCATGGTGTTATAACACCAAGGTCAAGGGTTCAGATCCCCATGCTGGCCAGCTGCCAAAAAAGAAAAAAGAAAAAGAAACTCCGAATAGCTAATGATGATATGAAAAGCTGTTCAACCTCATTAGTAATCAGGTAAATAGAAATAAACCCATAAAAAGATGCCATTATGTCCTCACCAAAATCGCTATTTTTTACGTCTGTTAAAATTTGTCTTTTAAATAGAAAAACAAACAAGAGTCTAATCTAGTCAGGGTGGGCACATCTCTGTGTATTTTCATTTTTCAAGAAGCACAAGAATTCCTTCACCAAACTATAGTGGGCAGTGTCCTCATTTTTAAAAAAACCTACCTTTTGGGCCAGCCCGGTGGCGCACTGCTACAGTGCGCCGCTTGGGAGCGCGGCGGCGCTCCCGCCGAGGGTTCGGATCCCACATACAGACCGGTTCCCGCTCACTGGCTGAGCGAGGTGCGGGCGCAGCGCCGAGGGTTGCGATCCCGTTGCCGGTCCGGTCCGGTCCGGGCGCAACACTGAGGGTTGCAATCCGTTGCCGGACACGAAAAAAGACAAAAAGACAAAAAAAAAAACCTACCTTTTTAGAAGGACCTACCTTTTTAGAGGATCCATTGAATACCACCCTGCCCCTGCCGACCACGTACACTCCATGCAATGCATCCCCCACCCCACATGCTAGATGTGAGGCTTCAACCCTGCACATGCCCATTAGATGTGATGTTTCTCCCCCTATCCCGCCCCCCCCCACACACACTTGCACTAAATGCGAGGCTGTTTCCGTCTTTTCAAGGCAGGACTCAGAGAGAAGGGGAATGGTGTCAACACTAGTCTCAGGCAAAGGAGGGTCAATGAACAGCAGAATCTCTAGACCCAGTGCTGGGAACAACTAATCATGCAGGAGAGCAATGACAAGTACCAACAGTCTGAAATAACTTACCCCCAGAAGGGCGGATGTCCTCTCCAGTTTTTCTTTGTCCACCCGAATGTGGTAGCTTTCCATCACTGTGACACAAAAACCAAGTCAGATCACATTTGCATTGCAGCAAGAAATCCTCTTCAGTAAAGACTGAAGTGCCTCCCTCCCTGACGGGGTCAGCACAGACAGCAAGCCCCGATACTTAGTCCCTTCTGCCTGCCTGCCGCTGCAAAGGGTCGTTCAGGACCCCGGGTTACAAGCGAAGAAAAAGGAGCGTGAGCAGAGCCAGTCTTTGAGGTGGTAGCAGGTGTGGGGACTGCCCTGGCAGCCATGGCCTGGCCCTTGGCACACTCTGAATGTAAAGTTGTCTCTGATCAGCTGGGCTGAGAGTGCCAGGCTCTGCTCTACTTTCCTACAGGCCCAGCAGGACCTGGCTCAGAGGCAAAGGCAGAAGAGAGCCCTGCAAAGATTGTTGCAGGGAGGTTCTCAGGACTCTATCAGGCTGGGGGGAGGGGTACTAGAACAGCAAACCAGGATTAGAGATGATGCTGGCCAGACAGTACAGAGGGATCCTATGACGGAAATGTCAGAACCTTGTATTCCTTCCACACCAAGTGGTGATGCAGTGCAACCCCTCTTGTGACAGAAAGGGAAAATAAACGACCTGCTACCTCTTTAGTGCTGATGAGATATGCCACTTACTCCTAAATAAGTTAGAGCGAACATTCATTCCCAGACGATGTAAAGAATTCTTTAGAAAAATGACTGTACTTCATCTTTGTAACTCACCTGCCAAAACTGGTATCAGAGGAAGCTCCAGAATACAAAATAGTTGCCATAAACCATAAACCTGTTTCATAGGAAGAAATAAGTCAATGTTAGTTTAAATTGTTACTTGTATCTGCATTTTGTTGTTAAGCCTACTTAATTTTGGTGAGCTAGAATTAAGGGAACTCCTGTAGAGGACATGGTTGGTTTCCCATCCGACATCTGCTCCTCTCTTGCTCTGATAAAACTGCTGTTTCCTTTAAGTATTCTATTGTATCATCAAGACTTGGTAAAGATATTTAGAAATATCAGATAGGCCAAGTCTCACCCCAATTTTCTTTACTCTTTCTCATTTTTAAGACTGGTTTAAGTATTTGTAAACTTTAAGTCTTCCATTTTAATGTCAGAATAAGCTTACTCAATTCCGAAAAATTTACCTAGAATTTTCATTGAGTTTGCATTGACACTATGTTAATTTGGGGAGCACTGGAATCTTTATATTAGGTTACCTCCTCTAAGAGCATGAAATATCTCTCCATTTATTTGGCTCACCTTCCATGTTCTTTATTAGAGTTTTCATCTTTTTTGTTCTTTACTGCTGCCATCTGACAGAGTCCTGTGCCTCATCTTCCAACTCCCCCCAACCTTCTCTGCCTGCCCCTCCAGACCCACTCTCTGCCCTGCCCTTTGCTCATGAGGTGGCACTAACTACCTTCAGTCCCCATCACCTGGGCTCCTTCTCTGCCCTCAGATTGGTGTTGCCTCTTTGGGCACCAGCAGGAGATGAGCGCAGGAAGGGAGAAACAGGTTTCCTCCTGAGAGCAGCTTGCACTTCGAGCCCAGGGGTGGAAAATCTGGCCACTGCCTGTCCCTGGAGGCTTCTCCGCCTTGCTGGCTCCCTTCCCAGGCCCTCCCCCCAGGACACAGTCCTTGCATTCAGCTCTTCTCAATTGTTCCTTCCAATGGCTACCTGCTTCCCAACAAGACTCTGAGTGAAGCTGTGTCCATTTCACTAGTAACCAAAATAAACTCCCAGCTTTCTTGTTGACTACAGCATTAGAAACATGCCAGTTAAAGGGGAGGCTTGTAAAAATGTTAAAATTGTTTTCAACCTGTAGAAAACCCTTTTAAAGCTTTGGGTCTTATCTTTCTAGACAACCCTTTTCTGAGTGATGCATAGGTTAACTTAATCTGAACTCAAGGTTTCATTTCCTTCACACTCAAAACACTATGCTGCTGCTCCCTGTGAGCATGCGCATGAAATGGCAGCTCCTGTACAGCACTAAGCAAGAGCACCTTCAAACAGAAAGTCCAATAAAACGTCTTGCCTTCAGTTTAGAACAAAGGTCCATTGTAAGTCTATAGAGTATCCTCAGATTCCCATATACATTCTGATTCTATAAAAGAACAAAAGTATTAAAAATTAGACGAACTTGGCGGCAATGCTCATCACAGTCTGGGAATTGACACAACTCGCAAAAATGTTTCCTGGTGAAACCCCACAAGGCTCTCGACAGCAGGTATCCGTTAGATATGTGGCAGTATCACCAATCGCCCCAAGTAGACGAGTTCCAGTCTACAGGGGGCACTTCCACCTTGCAAGTGCAAGCTATCCATAGCCAGACACTGACCCTAGCCCAGGGGTCTTCCTCATGCTACCGACTGAGAAAGAGCAGTGTACAGAAGCTCGATGTCAAGGTGCAATGGTTAAATGACAGCAGAGAGAGGAAAACGCACACTGGCCTCTCCAGCTCCCACAGCCTCCACTCTCTCGGCTCCAGCACCCCACACCCATGCTCCACTCTCACCATCTGTCCTCACCTAGGGATGGACACTCAGTGGCCCTGGGAGACGGACAAAGGTCTGTGTTCAACTGACAAAGAGGGGGATGCGATGAGGCGGAGCCTTCATCCACAGTCTAGTTCCTCCTGCTGAAGTGGAGCTCCGGGACCTCCTACTCAACACCTAACTCTGCCGAACAACGCCCAGACTCCAGGCGGCTCAGACTCAGTTTTCTGCTCTGGGCCTCAGGTTGGTGGGAACCCCCAAGGGGCCAGCGGCTGGCTGCACACCTGGCACTATTTTCTAGTCACAGCCTCCTCTCAGCCCTCCGTGAGCGACTGGTTGGGAGGCCACGCAGGAGAGGAGGAACACCTCCATGTGGAGCTCCTGGCTGCCACCTGGCAGGATCACACGTGGCTGCCTGCAGGAGCTTCCTAACCTCCAAGGCGGACCACACCACTCCCACTCTGAAGTCCTGGGAAAGGCCCAGCTCCGTATCGGGGCACAGACTTGTGAACAGCCCCTACACATCTCCTCTGGCTCCCCACAGCCATCCCCCTCCTCCCCCACTGCTCTTGTTTCTCTCCAAAAGGAGCCACATTCCCTGTGAGTCCTTCTCATTTCCATGTTGCTTCCACTACCTGGAATTCCCTCTGGTTTTCCTGGACAGTTCATACCACCTCTTCAGAGCAGCACAGTGTGGCAGATCCTGTAGATTAATGAATGGCCCCACCTCCCTCTCCTGCCCTCCGCACTGCATGGCTCCACTAGACACCCATCTGACCAATAAGACACAAGTGGGACCACGACCGAGGCTGCCTCTGTTCCACCTGGAGGGTGGATGAGGGGCCTCAGGGCGCAGCTTCCCACTGAAAGGAAGTGCTGGCACTCGGGGAGCTCTGACCCTGACAGAGCTGATGAGCACCGGCTCCAGCCTGGACGAGGAGTGCCCGATTCTCCTCATGGAGAAAACACCCACCCTGTAGCCAGATTTCTGTTCTTTGCAGGCACTCCTATCCCTAACTTATGCATGTGTATACTAGAAAGAAACTGGACTTTAAAGTAAAAAATCCAAACTCTGAACATGGCCTTAACTTGACCTTGGGCAAGCTGTGTATACATAACCTTTCTGCACCTCAGTTTTCTCATCTGTAATTTGGACTGATAATAACTAGGTGGACAACTCCTTCTTTCAGTAATATCTCAGCTTCTGTTTGGGAAAGCCTCCAGGACTCAGGGCATGGAACCTGGGTAGGAATGCTAATTAAGATGTCCTGCCCTCCTCTGGGGGTGGGGGGTCAACATATGACACTAGAAAGGGAAGGGAGACACTCTCCCAGTGCTGAAACTTGAGTCTTGGATGAAAGTGGCTCACAGCTCACACTGGTACTGAGCCTATGGCTCCTGCTCCCTGAGACCAACTGGCTCCTCTTCTTCCCAGGCCTGGTCTTGCTTCTCCTCTGATTCTGTGAGCTACCCCATATCCTTCTGATAAATCTCTTTTTCCATTAAGGGGGAGTGCACCTCTGCTATTTACAGCACAGATCCTCACCTCCCAGATGGTCTGTGAGGATGAAGTGCATGGAGCCAAGCCAGGCACAAGCCACCTCCTGCTCTCCCTGGCACCTTGAGCTCCTGCTGCATCATGTTCTTCCAGCAGTGCTGTCACTGTGTAGCTGTTCACCAACAACCAGGAAGCCTAAACAGAGAGGCCCTGACTTCTCCTTCGGGGCCTGCTGGGCCCTCTCCCTGGACTCCAGGCCCAGCTCTATGGCTGCGAGTGCCTTTGCTTCTCCAGACTGTGGTTCCTGACACTTGGGGGCATCTCTAAAGGGGAGGGCTTGGAGAGATACACCCGGGGCAGCTCCTATAATTTTCCCAACATAAACTGAAGAGTGGCCATCCTGGGAGCTCTGCCACAGTGGCCACGTCACCAGCACTAAGGATTTATAAAGGAGCAGTTTTCTGTTCACAGAGCAGGCAACTCTGACAGCAGGGAGACCCTTAAGAAGAGTCAAGCTTTGACTGGGATTTCCCAGGAATGGTTTTCCTGAAATGATGAAAGTCATCCATCCTGACTCAACACTTTCAACCAGAAATGCTAGGGTCAAAAGAATTTGTGCTGAACAGGTGAAAATGAGCACTGGCAACGTTCTTTTCACTGTTAGAGTATCTATAAAGTAGAAAAAGCTTCTAGGAAAAAAAAAATAGGATTATATCAAGGTTGACAAAACTCACCACAATATTTCTTGAGGAATTTCCATAAGTGCTCCTCAAATTAACTGTAATGGATTTTTCTAAGTATTTTGCCACTAAATCTTCAAAAGAGGGTTCAGCATCACTAGGATCTATAAGCCATGCAGCAATTCTGGCATCTAGCCCTACAAAATCAGCAACTGGAGAGAAAAAGGGCATTTAATCATCCCAAGAAAAATGAATAATTGTTGTTTTCCCTGCTTTGACACGGTTCTTAAGGTGCAAATGGATTATAATAGCATTACCATGCCCTCAGGGTACAGAGCTAAGTGACAGAGTGACTCCCCATCACTCCTCGAGAATTTCGAACCTTGTAGAAGGTGGCACACAGCCCATCTCCATGGGGTCGCACTAAAGAAGCAGATCCCAAACAGCCAAAAAGGGGGCAAGGAGTCCAAGCTCACTTGGAATTTGGATCTCTCAAAACCATTGTAAAAGCGATCAGAGTTGGAATCCTGGGCAGACTTCTTGCCTCCTCTCCCCAACCCCAACCCTTCGATCATGTCCCCCTCCAGTCCCGCACTGGGCTGTCTTCCCAGGCCTTCCGTGACCCCGTATCATGGTATTGGGAGCCCAAGCCTCCTGAGCAAAGGAGGAAGGGTAGGGGCCTCCCGGGCCCACTCGGCGTCCTCATCACTGAGTGTTGGGCAGGTGGCAGTGTGTGCAGGCAAAGGGGCTTCGACTTCACCCTGATGTGAGGAAAACCCTGTGAGACGACTAACGCGGTGTGCCTCAATGCAACGGAAGGGACACTGGGCCTGAGTCAGAAATACCCATGAGACTGGGAGGTCACCTCGTCCCTTCAGTGTTAGTTTCCTTTATCTGAAAACTGGGGGAAAAGGTTACTGTAAATATCTGTGAGACACATGTGAAAGTGCTTTCTAAAAAATTAAGTGAGAAAAATAACAAAACAAAAAAAGCAAAATAAATAAAATAATTATATTTGCTAAATTGATAAACTTTAATACAAGAGAATTTTAGACATGGAGGGGGAGTTATAAAAGAATGGGGGAGTTATAAGCTAATAGATAAATTGGAGCTAAAGTGAATGCTTTTTAAGTTACTTTAACATTATGAATTGTCCTATACAAAATAGTTTGTTTTCCTTTAAATAAAACTATAGTCTTAGATCATATAACATTAAATATTATATTTTCTGTTATTTATGTTATACTAGTCTAAGAGATTTACATTTACCAAGGCAGTCAGTATCATGACTTTTTCATTTGATGTTCAGGAAGTCTCTTACATTGGCAGGTACAGAGCTCTATTCATTTATTTTCTAAGTTTATTTATTTATTTATTTATTAATATTATTTTTTTTTTTTTACATTCTATGATGTTGCAGAGCAGTTGGGGAGGAAAGGGAGAGGGGAAAGGGGAAGGAAATAGGGTGGGAGAAGGAGGAAGGAGGCGGGGTAGGGTTGAGGCCTCTGGCCCCCCTCTTTCCTGCATGGGAGACAGGGGGCTTCCAGCGGTGGCTTGGTCATTGCTGGTATGGGTGCAGATGTCAGAGGGATGTGGCTGAACCCCTTGTCCCCCGCACTGTCCCAGCTTGGGAGCCCAGGGTGCTTCCTGCAGCAGCTTGGTGGTTGTTGCTGGGCTGGTTGTGGGTGTCAGGGGGGCATGGCTGAGGCCCCAGATCCCCCACCCTCGGGACTGGTTGTGGTGCTGGGGGGCATGGCTGATGCCTCCATTCCTCTCCACTCCCTGACTTGGTAGCCTAGGGAACTTCTGGTCCTTCTAGGTTTTACAGGTGTTCTTTGGTGATATGAGACCTTTACTAGTTAATATCAAACTTTGTCTCTGATCTGTAGGTATTTTGTTTTTTATTTCAGTTTTGTGTTGTATTATTTTCTGTTCCTACCACTTAAACTCTGCACTGGAACTAATGTGTTATCCTTTGCTTACTTCTAAAATGGGGGAACTTCCTCTGGGGACCAGCACTTGAGTCCTGTGGTTGAGCTAAATTGTTGCATTGCTGCTGATTCTCCGGGGAAGGCATTTTGTGCAGCTCAGGTTTTAATGGTTGACCTCATATGTACTTCCAGGTCTCATGAGGTCTGGTACACCTGGGTTGTGTGGAAACTCTGGTCTGGAGCACCCACAGCCAGTCCAGCAACAACCACCGAGCTGCCCACAGGAAGTGCCCTGGGCTCTCCCAAGCTGGGGTGGTAGGGGGCCAAGGGCCTCAGCCACAGTCCCCCAACATGTGCAAACAGCCCAGCAATGACCACCAAGCCTCAACAAGAAGTTCCCTGGGTTCCTGAGCTGGGGTGGTGGGGGGTGAGGGCTTTTGCCACACCCCCCTTACATCTGCACCCTGCCTGGCAATGACTAAGCCACCACTGAAAGCCCCCTGGTCTCCCCTATGGGAATGAGGGGGGTGCCACAGGCCTCAATCCCACCCCTCTTCTTCCCTCCTTCCTCCATCCCGTTTCCTTCCCCTTTCCACTCCTCCTCCCTCTCAACTGCTCCACAACAAAATCCTAGAATGTGAAAAAATAATACTAATAAAATTACATTTTCTTTAAAAAAAAAGAGAAATTCCCCGTATTTTAGGCATACAATTGAAATATTTAGAGATTAATCATATGATGGTTAGGATTTGCTACAAAATATCCAGGGGGTGAGGGTTTGGAAGGGTGGAGAGTTACAGAGGGAAAAAATTGGCTGTAAGATGATCATTGTTGAAACTGGGTGATGGGTACTTTTGTATGTGTTGGAAACTTCTGCAATAAAAAGTTTTTTATTTCCAACATTTTGTAATGAACATTTTCAAGCATAAAGACAATTTGAAAATAATTGTATAGCGAACACTCATATATCCACCATCTAGATTCTACAGTGAATGTATTCTGCTATATTTGTTTTATCACACATATGTCCATTTAGTAAAAAAAGATTATAAAATATCTTTACTACTTTAAATGAAAGAAAAAATGTGTCCTATATTGTTTTGGTGTTAATTACTCTGGACTATAGTTTAATTCTTAGAAAGTTTATATGATATTTATGGTAATAACAAATTCCATTCTCACCATGCTGCATAAGTTAATTCTTTCCTATTTTAAATAACAAAAGTAACATACACTTGTAAAAATTCAAATAACCTAGAAACACAGAGGGACAGTACCCCCATGCTTAGGGCTGTGAGATGGTACATCATAGTCTGTGTGTCCAGGTCCCCTGGGGTCTGTGGCACAGTAGCCCTCACTGACCTCCCATTCTCGGGAGGAACCACCACTGAGGACTTAAATTTTAGAGACAATAAAAACTACAGCTTACCATGCTTCCAACTGCCATCATTACCAAAAAACTGCAGCACTGTTCTCACAAAATCCTTAGCATTAAAACAAATAACAGGACATTTACATTTCAGTGTCTGAAATAGCACATTCCTAGAAGATGAAAAGAAATTCACTGATTTAGACATTAATTTAGAACTTTGAACCTTTGAAAAATATTACTACTACTCTACTAGCAGCTATTATATACGATACATACACAGATTGACTAAGGAATCCTATGAGGTAGATATTGCCTATTATCTGCATTTTATAGATGATGAAACTGAGAGACAGAGAGGCTAAGTTACATAGCAAGGTCACACAGCTGTTATGAGCTTACCCCTGGGTAAAGCCCATTACCTGCAGAACAAGACCTAAATCCCTGAGAAGAGCATATGTACTCTAGACCCTTGACAGCCAAGCCCTCAGATGGATCTTCAGCCTGTTCTCTCAGAACTCTCTCCAAACATTCTTCCCTCTTCCTCCATCACCGAACTGTGCCACATCCTCTCACACTCCTGGGCCACTGCACATGCTGTATTCTTGACTGCAGTTGTCCTTTCACAATTTTTGCTAGCTGCTCAAGTGCCACTTTTCAGGAGGGTAGGCTCTGATTCCCCACACAGAGAGCTGCACCCTCTCCTATGTTCCTTCTAGACTCCTGTCCATACATCTAGTATGTAGGAACCACATTTGCTATATGTATTAGTCCATTTTCTGTTGCTTATACAGAATATCTGATACTGTGTAATTTATAAAAAAAAAGAAATTTGTTTCTTACAGTTTTGGAGGATTAGAAGTCCAAGGTCCAAGAGATACATCTGGTGAGGGCCTTCTTCTGGGTGGGAATTCTCTACAGAGTCTCGTGGTGACCAGAGAGTCACATGGTGAAGATGGCAAGAGCTTTCTCATGTGTTCCTTATAAAGCCACTAGTCCATGTCCATGACAATCCATTAAACCATCAACCCATTACTCTATGCATGGATGAATCTATTCGCCAGAGCACAGTCCTTGAGATCCAATCACCTCTTAAAAGCCCCTCCTTCTACCACTATACCGGAGATTAAGTTCCAACATGAGGTTAGGGGACATTCAAACCACAGCACTATACAGTGTACCTTGAAAGTTTGTTCTCATTATATCATGAGCTCCCTGAATATGAGGTTAATTTATAGTTAATATTTATTGAACACTTATCATGTGCAGATACCACCCTAACCATTTCACAGAAAACCTCATCACAATCCGATCAGGAACATGCTAGATCCACTTTGCAGACGAAGAAAATTAGGCTGCAATAGCTTAAGCAGTTTGCCCAGGATTACACAGCTAAAGGGCAACACTGGGGTCTGAGACCATATGTTACTGCTGTCAGCGGCCCAAACTCTAAGCCACCAAGCCATTAATCTCACTTTAGAGCAAATGTTTACTAATGCACTCATGAGGTTCTTTGGATAGGGTTGAGGAAGAAAGAAACTAATAAGCTCTGTGGAGCCTAATAAGCTCTGCATACTAAGTCAACAAGTAATTAGATTTTGCTTGTCTTGCTCCACAAACAGACTTTTTTAGATTTTTTGCATTTTATGTGATTTCACCTTTGTTTCCTTTGAACAGGTAGGCCAGGATGGTAGGGAGAGCAAAGTGCCAATAACAAGGCTTCAGGTCTCAGCCTGGTTGGACTGCGGACGGCATACAGGAGAGAAGGGAAAGAGGGAGCGAAGAGCTCATGAGGGAGAAGAACTGGGGACAGCTGGAGCTCTCTTCCATGGGGATGCTTCTTCATTATTGACACTCAGGGGTCCTTAAAGAGATAATCTAATAACCACACTATCTTCTGCTAATAAGAGACACAAGCTAGTTGGTTTCTATTTTGATAAGACAAACAACAAAAATAATATCTTGTAAAATAAAATGCTAAAACACAATGTGCTTTATAAGTCAGTTATATGTAAGTTGGTTATATCACATTTGCAAAAAGGCAGCTATAATACAAAAAAGCTAGGTGAGTCTAAAAAAGGGCACTTGAGCTGAAGTCTCAAGACTGAGCTATGACTTTAATTATCTCTCTGAGCCTCAGTTTCTTCCTCTATAAAACAGAATTAATAAGACCTAAGATATAGAGACAATGTGAAGATGGAGAGAGATCATATATGTGAAAAGACCTTGCACAGGCATTCAATAAATGTTATTCAATACATTTTGTGCAAAAAATTATTTATGTGTGTATTAACTTAAATGTGATTTATTTAAATTCATTTTGTATCTCAAAGATACTATCATAGAATTGGGATTATTTCTTCCAATTTTATTGTACCTGTACTTTAGGCAATATTTTCATATAATTGTACCAGAACTTACAAAAATTAAGTCTCAACACTCATTCATTCAGTAATAATATTGAATAAATATTAATTAAGCACCTGCTTTGTTGCACTGTTTTTAGATGTCAGGGATACAAAAATAAACAAAACAAAAACATCCTGCCCTCAGGGAGCTTAGGGGAAAACACACAGTAAGAAAAGTAAGCAAGACCCACAGAAAGACATTGGTAGTGATGTTATGCAGAAACATGAAGAAGGGAAGGGAGAGTGCGTGTGCTGTTGGCGCGGTACTGTTTTATACAGGCAGTGGAGAAGTCCTGGTTCATAAAGTAACTCTTAAGCAAAGACATGAAGAGTAAGCAGAACAAAAGTCTAGCTGATGGAGGCTGGTTCTTTATGGAAAATTTTAGCCAATATATGTGCAAGAAATTAGAAAAATCACTGTCTTACTAACCATAATTAAATCAGTGTTTCAGATGACCCACATCAACAGGCAAAACCGTTAAGGGAAAGTTTAGTAGAGAAGCTCACCATGGAGGAATCACACTGACACCACCTGAACCCACAGCCCCATCTCAGCACCTCAAAAACTGGGACAACTCAACTGCATCACTAGGGGTACCCAGATAAAATACAGGACACCCAGTTAAGTTTGGATTTCAGAAAAACAGAAAGTAATTTTCACCTGAAAAAATTTTAAACATTTTTGAGAGATAGATTCTTCGAGTGTAAGTATGTCCCATGTAATATTTGGGGCATACTTATACTATAAAAATTAGTTGCTGTTTATCTGGAACTCAAATTTAGTGTGCTGTGTTTTTATTTGTGAAATCTAGCCATCCAGCTGCATCACAGATGGAGCATTAGGCAGCATTGTGTGAAGAAAGTTAGACCTGAGTAACCAAGCCTTGGAGCTAAACTCCAGTTTACAGAAAATATGGAGAAAAGGAGAACAAGTCAAAAACCCACAGTGAAGCCAACAGATAAATCAGGATGTGTGACCTTCTACAAGATGCAGGATAGGGCTGGGGGTTGCTCTAGCTCAGAAGCAGCAGAAGAGACATGGCCACCAAATGTCATATGTGGGCCTTTTTGGGTTCCTGATCCCAATAAATCAACTGTAGAAAGACATATTTGAGACAATCCAGCAACTTTAAATTTGGAGTGGGTATTAAATTCGTTAAGTTTGAAAATGGTATTGTGGCTACGTTAAAGAAAAAAAACATATTTTTTTAGAGCTGCACCCTGAGACATGTGAAGGGAAAATGATAGGTCTGGAATTTTCTTTAATCACAGCTCTTTCCCCTACCCCCAAAAAGAGATAGATAAAGGAAGTATGGAAAAATCTTTGATAATATTGGTCTGGGTGAATGTGCATACTACTCTCTACTTTTGTGTGTTCATAATCCACTTTTGTTTGTTTAGAGAAAAACATAAAGGAACAAGCAGCAAACCTTATGGATATCTGGGAGAACGCTGCGGGGAGGGGACAGCTGGTACAAGGCCCTTGGGTAGAGGCGTGCTCCACATGGCCAGGAACAGCAAGCAGACTGGTTGCACTGAGGCCGGAAGAGAGGAGGCCATGCGGGTGAAGACAGTGAAGGGGTCAGAGCATGCAGACCTCAAGGGCCGTCACAGTGACTTTGGTTTTCCTTCAGAGCCAAGCAGGAACTGTTTGAGGATTTTGAGCAGGGGAGTGATGTGGTCTGATTTATGTTTAACAGGTCCACTCTGAGTGCTGTGCTGAAAACAGACTGAAGGGACAGGTGGAAGTGGAAGTTCAGTCCGGAAGCTCTTGCAATTCAGTCAGGAGGTAACGGCCTCCACCAAGTGACAACAGCAGAGTGGGTAAGAGTAGAGTAGATTCTAGCTATATTTTGAAGGTAGAGTCCATGGGATTCACTAAGAGCTTTAATATGGTTTGTGGAAAAAGAGTAAAGTCAAGGATAATGCCAGGACCTTTGGCCTGAGTTCATGAAGGGCTAGTGCTGATACTGACTAAGACAACCAGGCTGTAGGAATCAGGTTTCAGGGGAAGATAGGAGCTCAGGTTTGGATGTGTTGTTAGGCTGAAATGACTATTAGATGTGCAAGTAGAGAATGTCAAGTAGGAGATATAAATCTGGAATTCATAAAAGGCCATCCAAATATTAGAGTCTATTCTCATTTCTCATGAGGGTTCTCCATAGAATAGACCTGACTAATTGTTCTTTAAAAATTACATAAAAATAAGGTTAAGGGTTTCTTGGGAGCAGAGTGCTATGTTTGTCAAACATTGTCACCTTCTCCCCAAAAGTTACCTAAAAATCACCTAGAACCCAGTGAGCCTGTATGAGGCATGGAAGGGCTAGTACCGAATATCTTCCACCAAAGCCACCTTGAACTCCTCTTCAGGATAGTGGCCTCAAGGAGCTCCCCCAGAGCAGCTAATTCACCTCAAACTCAGAGGGCTCAGCAGGCAGCAGATGCCCCAGCCAGGGCAGAAACCCGAGTCTGGCCAACAACCCGAGCAAAGAAATGGTGATGAGGGCACAGGCTCCAACTCAGAAAGGGCTTTTTAGAGTCAAGAAGGAGCAACAGAAGCATCCCTGCCTGCTCTAAGATTCTGTGATTCTCAGAGAGCAGGTCCAGGTGAGACAGGTCTTGCCTATTTTCACAGACACGAGGCTTTGCAATTTATACTATCCTTTCTGGTATGTAGGATAATTTACTGTTTTTTTTTTTTGTTGTTGTTTGGTTTTTTTGTCCTTTTTGAGACCGGCCACACCACGCTCAGCCAGTGAGCGCTGTGAGCGCACCGGCCATCCCTATATAGGATCCGAACCCGCAGCGGAAGTGCTGCTGTGCTCCCAGCACCGCACTCTCCCGAGTGCGCCACGGGCTTGGCCCAATAATTTACTGTTTGAAGGCAGGGATAACTTCATCTTCTATGCTGGGAATGAGTGAACAAACGGGATGGGGCATTCAACGGGGGGTCTGGAAGTGAGCGTGGGTTTTCAGGGCTTGGGGACGATGCCTTTCTCCCCAGCTTCTCTCTGTGAAGTTGATTCAAACCCTGAAGCAGACTCCCACAGAAGAATGGAAACTCCATTCCAAAACCTCTCTGGGGGGGAGAAGGCCAGTGTTTGCAGAGGTTCCTATTATTTAGATACATTTTACTTTCATGTGCCTACATAAAACTTCTAAAAATTCAAATAATTAAAATTGGAGCTTGGAAAACTTTACGTTAGGATAAAGCAGGCATGTAAATAGGATTTAAGGTAATGAGTGAAGATTTCTTACTTGGCAAATTGATTATGTGCCTCTTGTTCTTGGCCCCAAATAGAAGAGTGCTCTGTTTGTATGTAGATACATTGATCATCAAACAGGAAGCCATCCTCCAGAACACCACCACAGCCTGGGGCATCCAGATGACCACTGCCACCTTCTACTTTGCTCTTTATTAACATCACAATTCCTTTAACAGGGGAAATTCGAGCCTGCAAATGTGCAATAAAATAAAGTTTCAAAATGAAACACAGACAATACTTATATTCAAGAAACATGTCACATTTTATAATTAAGCAGAGAGAAAGAGAAAAGGCCTAAACTTGTAAATGAACAGTATTTTAATGAAAGTCAAAGCCAAAAGCCAAACCCATGATTTTACCCTCCAAATCTGGTCTCTACCCTATTCAGTATCATAATGGAAGTCATAGCTAGTGTGATATGACAGGAAAAAGAAACAAAAAGCAGACAAATCAGAAAGGAACCATACACTATTCTTATTTACAGATGACATGAATGTCTGCATAGAAAATCCAAAGGAATCTCTTTAAAAAATCCTGAAACTAATATATGAATTTAGCAAGGTTGCAGGACACAAGATCAAAACACAAAAATCAAATGTATTTCTATATACTAGCAATAAACATATAAAAATGAAAAAAAATAATTTTAACTACCATTTATAATAACTCCAAAAAATGAAATAGGTATAAATCCACAAAACATGTACAGGACCTGTATACTGAAAACTACAAAATGCTGATGAAAGAAATCAGAGAAGATCTAAATAACTAAGACATACTATACTCAAGGATTAGAAAACTCAACATAAGTACATCATTTCTCCCCAGCTTAATCTATAGAACAACAAGGATCAATAAGCCCCAAGTACAAGAAACATGAAGAGCACTACACCAAGAAAACTATATCATAATCAAGTCGCCTGAAACCAGTGATAAAGAAAAAAACCTTAAAAGAAGGCAGAGGTGAGGAAATACATTATGTAGACAGAAACAAAAATAAGGATGATAGCAGATTTCTTGTGGGAAATAAAGCAAGTTAGAAGACAGTGGTATAACACCTTTAAACTAATGGGGAAAAAACTATCGACTTACATTCTTTAGCCAGCAAAATGTCTTTAAAAAATGAAAAGTAAAGCAAGTCTGGCATACTACCCTGAAAACTATAAAGCATTGTTAAAAGAAATGAAAATTTTTTGTTAGAGCACAGCCTTATAACATCAAGGTCATGGGTTCTGATCCCCATACTAGCCAGCTGCAAAAAAAAAAAAGAAATGAAAATTTTAAATAAGTGGAGAGACATCCCATGCTCAAGGATCAGAAAACTGAATACTAATAAGACGGGAAGACTCCTAAAATTATAGATTATAGATAAAGTTGGAGGACTCACACTTCCTGATTTCAAAGGCTACTACAATGTTCCAGGAATCAAGACAGTGTAGCACTGGCATAAGGAAGACACAAAGATTAAGGGAAAGAATTGTAGGTCCAGAAGTAAACTGTTATAGCCAATTGATTTTCAATACAAGTGCCAAAAAACTTCAATGGGGAAAGAAGAGTCTTTTCCACAAATGGTGTTGGGACAACTGGAGAGCCGCATGCAAAGGGTGGATTTGTGCCCTTATCTCACACCATACATGAAAATTAACTCAAGATGGGTTACAGATCTAAATGTAAGAGCTAAAACTATAAAACTCTTAAAAGAAAAAAGCAGTAAATTTTCAAGACATGCAATAGGCAAAGCATTCTCAGATATAATAACAAAAGTATAAGCAATAAAAGAAAAAAATTAGGGCCGGACAGTTAGCTCAGCTGGTTAGAGCAAGGCGTTGCAACACCAGGGTCAAAGGTTCGGATATCCTTACCAGCCAGCCACCAAAAAAATATAGTAATAATAATATTAATAATTTAAGTGGCTGGCTGGTTACAGCACAGTATAATAACACCAAGGTCAAGTGTTCGGCTCCCCTTACTGACCCGCCCCCCCCCAAAAAAGAAAAAAAATTACTAAATTGGAGTTCATCAAATTAAACAATTTTTGTGCTTCAAAAGATACCATCCAAAACTTTTAAGAAATAAGCCATGGATTGGGAGAACTGTAAATCATACAAGGGACTTGTATCAGAATATATAAAAACTCTTACAAATCCAAAATAAAACACAAATAACCCAGTTTAAAAATGGACAAAAAATTTGAATAGACATTTCACCAAAGAAGATAACAAATGGCCAATAAGCACATGAAAAGATACTCAATGTCATTAGTAATTGGGGAAATGCAACTTAAAACCACAATGGAATCCCACTTCACACCTGGTAGAATAGCTGAAATAAAAAAGGCAGACAATGACAAGTATTGGAAAGGAGGTGGAGAATTTGAAGCCCTCATTCATTGCTGGTGGAATGTGAAGTGGTGCACCTACTCTGCAAAACAGTTTGGCAGTTTCCTAAACAACTGATGGGAACTATACATTGACAATCACTTAACACCAGCAGGGAGGAGAAGGCTTAGAATCTTATTTCTAGCTCTCCTATCAAAATCAGACACTAAGAAAATGGACTTCATTTATGGTGCCAAAACAAACAAAAATCAACATTATTTACTAACCTGGTCAGCTCTTAGTTGGGTTGAACCATCCTTATACATCAGAGTTAGGACTAGGGTTGCTGCCTGTTTGAGCATTTCAATCAGCTGGCTTTTTGCCAAATCATCCAAATACCTAATGTCACAAAAATGTTTTTTAAAATCTTTTGAATTCGCAGAATTTAGGTAGGCTTCAGTCTCATCAGCATCTTCTTCCAATGCCATATGTTTACTTGTTTTCTCTGATGAATTATTACATGTAAGATGTTTTCTTTTAGGATTTGTGCATTCCTTATTTTCATCATCTATATTTTTCTTTAGGAAACGACTTCTTTTACTCTCCACTTTGTGTGAAACTGAAGCTTCTTGATTACACTGTGGAATTAAACAACTGGAAAGAGCCACTGAGTTGACACTCCTCTGTTTTTGGTCAGGAGACAGCTGGTCTGTGAGTGTGAGTCTAGAGGACTGAGGCGAGGGCTGAAGGGAGCCTCTTGATGTCTGGCTTGTTAAAGATTTAAGACTCTACAGTAAAATGGAAAATATTTCATTAGAACACGGATTCATAAGAAGGATCTATAAACCAAACTAATTCCTGGTAGAACCTGTCTAAGGTAATGTGGAGACGCAATCTTCCTATTATCTATAATCAGACTTTCTAACGAAACGCTGTAGTGTCTCCTGGGGCAGTGATTTTTCTCAACCAAGGCGGGTGTGCATATCTGAATCACCAGGCTGGAGCAGGCAGGAGCTCAAAAAGCCTCCAACCTGACCCTGTTCTAGGAATCACGCATGTAATGAGAGACGCCATGGATGGGTAAATGTTGCATATGTGCCTGAAGAGTGAAGATTAATAACTTACAACTTCCAAGTAAAGGCCATTTATAGAGAAAATGAAACCACCAAAAAAACCTGTGTGATAATATGTTAATCTATCTACTAAAAATTTTTTTAAAAACAGCTCAGCAGCTATTTTCTTCCTGTCCCATTCTATCAATGTGTGATATACACTGATAGATCCTCAAATTAACTACCTGAGAGGGAAACAGCATTCCTATCCACTTCATTTCAGGATTCATTTACTTTATTTTTAAGGTTTATTTTCAAATTTATAATACATATATGTTTCTTTGAGCAATTATGTTTTAATATTCCTTTTTTTTTTTCCTTTTTGTCTTTTTTACTGACCAGTAACGGGATCGCAACCCTCGGTGTCATGCCTGCACCAGGGACCGGCAACGGGATCGCAACCCTCGGTGCTGCGCCCGCACCGCACTCAGCCAGTGAGCGAGAACTGGTCTCCACATGGGATCCGAACCCTCGGCGGGAGCGCCACCGCGCTCCCAAGTGGCGCACTCTCCAGTGTGCCACCGGGCCGGCCCTAATATTACTTTAAAAATAATTTTCAAAGAAAATGTTTTAACACTTGGTCATATGTCACAGAAAATTTAAATTTATACTCATTTTATTGCAGAGAAATATATAGCTTTCAAGAACAGACTTTCAAGCATAACATTATATTAATTAAAAATGCTGTGGGCCGGCCCGGTGGCGCACTGCTACAGTGCGCCACTTGGGAGCGTGGTGGCGCTCCCGCCGAGGGTTCGGATCCCACATACAGACCGGTTCCCGCTCACTGGCTGAGCGAGGGGCGGGTGCAGCACCGAGGGTTGCGATCCCGTTGCTGGTCCTGGTCCGGTACGGGCGCGACACTGAGGGTTGCGGTCCGTTGCCGGACACGAAAAAAGACAAAAAGGAAAAAAAAATAAAAATAAAAAAATAAAAATGCTGTGGAGGAGTATACAAGAAAAGGAATTCAAGGAGAAAAAAATATAAAATTTCAGGTTATTGAAGAAGATCTTGCTCATGTATTTTTTTTTTCCTTTTTGTCTTTTTTACTGACCGGTAACGGGATCGCAACCCTCAGTGTCGCGCCCGCACCGCGCTCAGCCAGTGACCGGGAACCGGTCTCCACATGGGATCCGAACCCTCGGCGGGAGCGCCGCCACACTCCCAAGTGGCGCACTCTCCAGTGCGCCACTGGGCCGGCCCTCATGTATTTTTTTATAAGGATGACTGTGGATATCAAGTTGCCAGAGTGCAGTATTTAATTGTAGTGGATATATTTTAAACAGTGATATAACAGTTTTTTAAATGTCAAGATTAATAATACACCAGGAATCATGCCCTTTGCAATGTTTTAAACTTGTAATAAGAATTTTAAATTTCAACTTTAAAATACGTCAGGAGGTACATGGTTTTTCAAACTTCTTTTGAGAAAGGGAGTAAAAAGTTTGAAGGCCTCCGCCTTAGGGACCCAAGAAGCACGGTGTGTACACCACGGAGATGCACTTTCCATTTGCTTACAGGGGGCTGAAGAGAAGAGTCCGTTCTCTGTGGAAGACGACTCCTCCCTCCACTCCAAGGGCAACTAATCATCCTATTAACCTGAGATAGGTCCTATTATAATTCTTATTTTACTATAGGAAGTTTAAGTTTAAATTAAGTTAGGTTGGGACTTGAACATGCGTAGTTTGCTCCAGAGTCCATTCTTTTCTCCACCAGTTTTATACACAAGGTCCTTAGTGATATGACTTCTTCTTCTATTTCCTCTCTAGCCCAAACCACATAACTCATCCACTGTGAGTGTCATACCCCTGCCTTTCTGAACTTCTACTTATTTCCACGACTCCAAAGTTCCGAGCTCCCTTCCCCTAACCTGAAATTTCCCACACACTTCCTCCACTCTCTAGCGGTGTGGATCTTTAGGCTGACCAACTCCTAATCGCCCAATAAATCTCAACTCAGATGCAATTTCCATACTTCAGAAAGACGCTCCAGACTCTTCTCCCTACCACCCAGAAAAGCAAAGTAAAACAGCACAGAAACAGGGTTAGATGTCCCGTTCCCAAGCGCTGTGACTTACTCCTGTCATGGCACTCAACACGCTGTAGTGCAGAGATCCACTGTATCTCCATCTTTCCCTTCACCTCATCCAGATTAAACTGTGGATACACTCCTGAAGAGCAAGAGCCACCTTCTACAGTGCCTAGCATACAGTAGGATACTTAATAGTATTTGCTGAACAAATGCAAGTTTTCTGTTTGGAATTATTCATATTCATATTCCCGTTACCTTTTTTTCCAGTGATTGATTCTTTTCATCTTGGAATAGTACCGAATACTTAGCACTGGATTTCTTTATCACTTCTGCCGCTTTTAAAAATAACAAAAAAGAAACATTGAAATCTAAATCATTCAATTAGCTAAATATTGAAAATAGCCTCAATCATCATGCTATTTATTCATTATTAACTTCCTTAAAACAATGTAATAAAATTCACAATCAAAATACATATTACCATGGCAATAAATATTTATGTAAAGTATCTTCAAATCAACCGAAGACAGCTCTGTGTAATTATGAAATGTTTATTAAAATCATAACTTGGCATTTGTATTTGAATACTTGATTCTGAAAACCCAAGGTCAAAATTTTGTAGGAAACTTATAAGCATTAAAGGTTTGAGAAAAATCTAAGACTGAATAATATCGCGGTGGAACAATTAGAGGTTCGGTGAAACCTCATTAATACAAACTTCTAATTTATATTTTGTTTTAATTTTAATAAGCCTGGGCTGAACAGTAAGTGATAGAACCAGGATTCAACCCTAAACATGGCTTGGGGTCTGTGCTCTTAAGTACTGCAACCTACCTTCCCTCTAAAGGAACAAAAACAACCAAGAAATGCAGATGGTTTCATTTACAGTACTTCATTTACAATACAAAAAAAGTTATACTCAGCATAAATTTAACAAAAAAGGCACAAGGCCCTCAAATATGAAAACCTAAAATCCTACGAAATGGCATAAAACAAGATCTGTACAATTGGAAAGACATAGCATTAGGATATATATCACAAAATGATTAATTCTTCCAAATATAAATTTAACTCAATTCCAGTTAGATCCTGTACAGCGACTTTTAAAAATTTAATAAAGTAATTTTGAAGTGCTAAATATCTGAAAATAGACAAGAAATGTAAGTTAAAAAACAAAAACAAAAAAGGCTCGCCTTGCAAGATTACCAGAACATACTATAAAGCCACTATAATTGAATCATCATGGTATTTGCATAGGAGTAGATGTAAAGCCCTCTAGAACAGAACAGACAATCCAGAAACTGGCCCCAGAACTTACGAGAACTCAATATACAACAAGATAGTATTCAATTCAATAGAAAAGGATAGTTTAATAAATAGGGCTGGTACAATTAGCATCACATCCAAAAGAAAAAAACGCACTGGGAAAACTACTTGAAAAAATCGGCAAAGGGTTAATATCCACATTATACAAGAAGTTCTTACACATTGACAAGAAAAGACAAACAACTCAGTAGAAAAATGAGCAAAGGATAGGAAGAGGCAACACACAAAATAGCAAATCCAAACAAGCAAACAAATATGATATAATTCTCAATCTCACTAGTTGTCAGGAAAATGCAAATTAAGTATTATTGGAGATAAAGCAGAAGAGGTAGATTCACGCATTGATGGTAAAAACGCAAATAGTTAGAAATTTTTTGGAAAGCAAACTGTCAATATTTACTAAAACTTAAAATTCAAACTCCACTCTTGGGAGTTGGGAGAAGCAGGAGTGACCCAAAGGGAGCTTTTGACATATAAACTTTTGCGTGTGTGTGTGTGTGTGTGGTGTGTACAAAAGGATACTTCAAAAAATTCGTGGAAAAATAGAATTGAAAGAGAATATAAATCTTTCCATGAACTTTTTGAAGTACCCTCGTTTGTGTGTGTGTGTGTGTGTGTGTGTGTGTGTGTGAGAGAGAGAAAGAGAGAGAGAGAAACAACAAACCTCAGTAAAAACAGAGATATAAAATACATCAATCACCTAACCAATCTCACTCTTGGCTCTTGTTTCATAGAAATATATACAACAGTAAATAGGTTTAAACCAAAACATTATTGCCAGTATTCTCATTATGGCAAAGGACTGAAAACAAAGTTGATACCAAATGAGAGGAAACAGATGAATAAATTATATCTAACATCCACATCACTCCATTAAAAAGAATGACTTACAGTTTGTATATCAGTTGATGACCCCATTTTTTAAAACGATGATCAGATCTGCCCATTGATGTACATGAAGATGTTATGCGTGCACACTGGCACAGGTCAGGTCCCCTGGGAGGTTGACTGTGAGATGAATGTTTGCACTGGGCCAAGGAAGAAGCTGGCTAAGGTAAAGTCACTCGAAGGCTTTCTCTGGGCTGGGCATGGCCCTGCAGAGCTGTGCCTCGATGGGTCAAGGGAGCTGGGCCTTTATACTTCAGTATCAACCAGTCACTGGATCCATCACTCCTGGGGAAGGGGTGTGCCCTTGGGCAAAAAGCTCTTGTAGTGGACAATCACTAGGAGGAGCTGTCCCAGAAGCTGGGGACCAGTGCTTCAGTACTAACGGGATCTGGACACCCATAGTGCTCACTACAGTCCACACTATGCTGCTCAGAGCCACTTGCTCCAGACACATTCTGGGAGCAGCTCCTGCAGAACTCTGGTGAGCCTTTTCCTGGGGAAACTTATAAAAGGAAGGTTATTGATGAACTACATCCTGTCACTGCAGCTGGTCTCAAGGCTGCAAATGACATTCATCCCCCTCCTCAACTATCCATTCTAAGGTCCCCTCACCCTCGTTAAGCACCTCTGCTGGTCTAGGGGGTCTCACCTGATCAAGTCACCCAAACCTTCATCCCTGAGGGGAAAGCCCCTGGTCACTAACCCCTTCTCTGGTCATGGCCCCTGCATTTGCCATCAGGGGACTGAGAGGTAACCAATCAGGGTGCTCTCCTGCCCTGTTATGTACTAACAGCTCCTCCTGATGCCTAGGGTCAATCTCCCCTAGTAGGATGGAGATTACACTGTTTGCCTGCCAGTCTCTTGGCACAAGGAGCTTGAAATGACCAGGCAACAGCCATAGTTTGAAACTGAATGGCATTTTTCCTGTGCCCCTGGTGGAAGGGTTTTCCTTCTGGGAGTCAGGACCTTTAAATCTGTAGAACCCACAGGTGGGTAACTGAGAGTGATGATTTCCACCTTTTTGGTTCCCAGACCTGTTTATTATACATACCGGAGATGCTGCACCATATAATGGTCACTGATTTGCAGAGCACACTGCACCCTGGAGGTTACTGCTCCATCACTGCAGGGTATCATCCGAGCGGTACCTTTCACAGACCACTGAGCTGCTGTCAGGCTGGCAGCTTCTGAGCGAGTGGCTGTGAGCGACCCAGAGGCCCTGCTATCCTGTGCCCACTGCGGCAGCTCCTTGGCCATATGCGGGGTCCTGTATCAGTCTGTGGGCCTTGGATGATGGAGCTGACGGAGGCCCCGAGAAAGGGAAAGACAAACCTTTTCCTGGAAAAAGTGTTGATTCCAGTCCAGATGAATCACTGTATCTTTTAGGATGCAGGGGTATCACTGTTGTCAACTTGCCACCACGTGACTGTTCTCCTCAAAGGATGGTGCTGTGGGGGACTCAGCGTGTGGTCTCTGTTGTGGGAAGGTTGGCTGTTCAGCAGAGAAATAGCTAGACCATCCCCAGTGAGAGAGTGCCATATGCTGCTGGGCCTGTGCACAGTGTCCACCAAGCCAGTGTGCCAGCCCTGGGACAGCGAGTGACAGAAGCTGGTAGGTGTCAAGTGGCCAAATCATTCTGCTAACGTGGTTGTTTGGTGCGTCCTCTGCGGTGGGTGTTTTTAGGTGGGATACACTTCATGTCCATTTCCATAATCCATCCACATTCCTTGCTCCAAGAACTCCTTGTCCCTCATCTTCAATCTTTCTTATTCCAGATACTCTTCATAGGGTACCTCTTCATAGATAACCCTATTCCAGTTAATCTTCATAGGGTTCATCTCCCATCTCTTGGACAGAGAGACCCTTAACAAACTTGCTGTCTTCTTGGCATGATGTCATCAAAATAGTGGGCTTCTTGATACCACAGCCCTGGGGCAAGGTGCAAATTTATACCATCCATTCTGGGAAAATATTCACTCTTTCTGATTGCTCCCCTTTCTGATGGGAATGGAAAAGAATGCACCCACCAGATCAATGATTGCATGTCATGTACCGGCAGCCTTGTTAGCTGCATATACCACATCCATCCACCCAGCAGCTGTCATTTGGGCTGTACCTTGGTTAAATTTTTTGTGTTCACTGTTACGCTCCAGGATCTGACTTCTGTTAAGTATCTAACTGGCAGATTAAATGCAACTATAACAGGAACCGCCCTCTCCTCTGAGTCTTTTAGGACTTTAAGGTACTAACTTCTGCCACTCCTCCTCGGCTGCTATTCTGCTTACAACTTACTATCTTAGCTGGTAAGGCAGTTTCAGAGTCATCCACTGGGCTTCCTCTGTGATAGCTCTTATCCTACAGGCCAAGGAACCAATATCTGGGGATTCTTCCAACAAAGTATATCCATTCCAAAGAACATTTGGGGACTTGGGAAATGGCTACTGGATGGGCCCACCTGTGGACTCATCATGAGCAGGATCTGGGCCATGGCTCTGTTTACTGCCTGAAGCCCCATGGCTTGACACCAACAGAGGGACCATGACGACGCTTCAGGTCTCCAGGTATCAATGTCATATTGGATCTTGTGCCCAAGTACCCTTGATATGTTTAAGTGTGTGTTTCTCCCCCCTCCCCCCACGTATAAGATAGCAAATGGCCACAGTTCCCTCTGGGAAGACCAGAATAACTGCCACATGTGTGTGCCATGATGTCACATGACCCTTCCTCCCGGGGACCTGCCCCCTCTTCATGACAATCGTGCCGACCCTTCTTCTAATGGGCACCGCCACCTGGCCTCTATTTCAGGATCCTGTCTCCCTCACAGTTAACAGGGAGCATCTCCTACCATCAGTCCTGGTCCAGAGGACAAGCATTGAGATCCTCAATGAGGCTGGTGCTTGTATATGCTGGTTCAGTTCTGTAGTTCCCTTGGGTAGGGTCTCTTTTACCCTGTACCAGTTGTCGTTTGACTGGCTCTCAGCCATAAATCCATCCCTCACTCACTGCTTGCAATACTGAAGCTGAATGCTGAGTTTTGTCAGTGGTGGGTGCTGGGGGACACTGCCAGGGGAAGAGGCCTCTGGCTCATGTGCTTCCCTTTCTTCTTGCTCCTGCAGCTCGTGGCCTTTGTACTAGATACACAGCAACATGCACCCCCAGCTAGTTTCAGCTTCATCCTGACTGGCAGTTTCCAGCTAGTTCTGCAGGCACTGCAACCAGCTCTCCACCAAGTTTCAGCAAACGGGCAGCTTCCTGCTGAGTTCCACAGGCACCCTGCCAGCTTCTCAGTGAGTCCAGCGATACCCTGTGGTAGGTTTTGCCACTGTCTGTGGCACCTCGGCAGACTTCTCAGCCATCCAGGGGCTGTATCTACATCCTCTCTGACAAGTTATGAAGCTCAGCCTTGGGGAAAGTGGCTCTTCTAAATTTGTCCCTTCCCTCTCAGGACTCTACCTGAGCCCTAAGGGAGGAAGCTGCTCTGTCTGCTATGGCTGGATTCTTTAGAGTTCTCTTTACTCCTTGATAGCAAATCCCATGATCAGTTAACAATGTTTTAAACAATCAGTGTTTAATGTTCAAATTACTATACAGTTCCCATCTTTGACTGGACTGTCTCATACACTCCCTTAAAAGGCCCAGTACTTCTTGGCCAGGTTATGTTGTTGATTTAATGACCAGAAGGGGATGAGGCAGCAGCAAGAAAGAAAAATCCGGAACAATGTACATTTGTACCCTTTCACAAATTTGTGTGTATGTAAAACATTTTAAGAAAAATGTGATTATTAACTTTGGTTTTTCTGTTTTTCAAAAAAACACAAACTTTCCCTAATGTATTACAAAATAAAGAGGGAGTATGTTTTATTTTTCAAGACAGAAGCCCCTGCATTGTTTTCAAGCAAAGGTGGGAGAGGAACCCCAGTGGAGTGGGTGTACTAGCTTTAAGCAGAGGACGGGCCACTTATGCAGGTCTCAGGTGTATTTGGAACTCGAAATTTAAATACATCAATCCAAAGGTTCCCATCCTATATCTCTGGGTCTGGTCCCCCTTCTTTCTGAGCAAGGCCTTGACCTTGAGGTCAAGGGGCTGAGGATTCAGCTTTCTCTGGAGCTCTTAGGACTAAGTCTTGGTCTATCAATGTAGGTGGCGTCTCCACGGGCTACCAATGAAGTCTTTGGGTTTTTACATTTAGCCTTTAATTGCTAATCACCCTCAGCCTTTGTCTTTTCCCAAGGATCTACCATCCCCAGGCACAGCCACCCAATGCCATTGCCCTCCACTGTCTTGTACTTCTCAGACTCCCAGTATTGCCCCAGCCTGTGCAGCTGCAGACCAGCCCGTCTCTAGCTAGTTTTAACCGCACTGCTACCATTTGTATTCCACCTACAATCTGTGATGAAGTCATCAGTGCCAACCTACCTGAGAGTGACCCAACTCCAAAAGCCCACGTCTACTTTCACAGACCACTCTGGGCACCAGCTCTAACACATCTGGTTCCTTGGGAGTCAGACTGAGATTTACCAGCAGGAAGTTACTGGGGAGTGCTCTTGGGGATCAGGAGGACTGAGCCAGGGGGAAGCTGAAACGTGACACACAGCAACAAATGCCTCAGCTAGTGCCATTGGAGGAGCAATGTATGGCTGGCACAGACAGAATACACACGCTATAATTATAATCATGGGAAGAAGTGGACAAAAATAGAAAAGGCACATACTAAATTGTTAACATGGGTGAACAGTAAGGGGAGAGTGTTATCAAGCAAAAAATAAAAACCTGAACTAAACCTTTTTGGGACAGTCTTACATAAAATGGTATGTGTATTTGTGTGAGTATAAGTATGTAAAAAAAATTTTTTTAATGTAGGATTATGGGCTTAGCTTTTGTTTAAAAACAAAACTCTTCCAGCCAAAAGAGGCCCTCCAAAAATGTTCAAGGAATATTTACCGTAATATATATAATAGCAAAATCCTTCATGTGTTGTTTGTAGAAAGCTCTTACAAATCAGTAAAAGTTGAATTCACAGATCAGCCCATCTACAGTAGCATTCAAAGATGAGTAGAGTACCTGACCCTGCTTTCAAAGAGCTCAAAATCCACCAAGAGTTAAAGCATTACACAAATAACCAACACTACCTTACAGTTAACACAGTTCTCTGTAAAAAGGTCAATCTAATGCAGAAGAAAAGTTTCCTTTTAATATGACATTCTGGTAATGGACAAAGTATTATTTGAGCAGAACCTTGTAAAATACTGATTTCAACACTCGGAGTTGCGAGCAAAGGGCAGAGAGAAAAGGGTAAGTAGAGGCTGAAGACAGGAAAGTGTCATGTGTTTGGAAGTCCCAGTCAAATGTGAATAAAGCACAAATGAAGAGGAAAAGTAGTGGAACGTAAAAAGAGCAGGCTGAAGCCAGATCACTCTGTGGGAGCACACGGAGATGTCTCTAGAGATAAATTTTGCAGAGAGAAAGGACAAGAACTGAGCTAATTCTAGCAAAGAAAAGACCAAAGTGGCAAGAAACTGAAGGCAAAGAGCAGTTAGGAGGCTACTACAAAAATACAAGTGACAAGGAATGAGGGCCTGAATTAGGGTAGTGGCATGCAACTAAAATCTAAGACCTTTCAGGGTTTGGTAACTGACTGGATGTAAGGATTTTATATTTGGTAGGCATAAAAATAATACAAAATGTTTATCAATATACTCCTGATTATAATGAATATAATCACAATAGATCTAATCTGTCATTAGTTTTATGTATCTGTTCCTGAAATTGCCAAGTATTTCCACTAGGTGGTAGGAATAAACAAGCTTCACATTAATGAACTGCATTTTAACAAAGATTTATCTTTAGGGGTCTCAAACTTGTATTCATTTATAATATATGTAAAGATATTTTTTATATTACTGGAAAATACCACATTCACTTCTAAGGTCCAAGAAGTTAAAATGAAAAAAGAAAATTACAATAAACGTGTGCTAGAAAATATTAATTTCTATAGGTACTGCTATGGTCTGGATGTCCCCTCCAAAGCTCATGTTGAAGTTTAATCCCCAATGTGGCAGTACTGAGAGGTGGGGCCTCTAGAAGGTGAATGCACTGCCCTCATGAGTGGATTGATCCATTCATGGACTGATGGACTAATGGGTTATCATAAGAGTAGACTGGTGACTTCATACAGAGAAGAGAGCCCCTCCAGAAGGAAGGCCGTCATCAGAGGCATTCCTTGACCTTGGACTTCCCAGCCTCCAAAACTGTAAGAAGTTTCATTTCTTTATAAATTACCCGGTTTCAGGTATCCTGTTATAAGCAACAGAAAACTGACTAAGGTACTGAGACAAAACACAGAGATATATCTCAATAAATATGTGCTTAACCACATGCAAAATCCTATACATGGCACCAGGTCAGCTGACAACCCTGATAACTCCTTCTCCCCTAGTATTTACCAAAGACTTTTGGTAGCATTACTGAACAATAAAATGAAAACAAAAACTTAAGGCAGATGAACCCGATTCTGAGTGAAAAGCAAAGCTACAATCACAGAATACCCAACAATACAAATGGCTTAAAGAACAAACATGTTGATTTCTCTCTCCTGTTCTGAGGTGAATGGTGTCTGCTGGTATAGGTGTTTCATGAAGTCACTCAGGAGGCCAGCATCCTTCCAGTACGTCGTTCCACAATCCTCTAGGACACTTAGCATTTGCAGGGTTGGAGAGGAGTCATTTCAGGTTCCAACCGGGGGGAAGGAAAGGGGCCAGAGAGGAAGCAAAGCGGCTCTCTTGACCTACCCTGGAAATGGCACACACTTGAGTTCCCATCCCATTGACAGGAAACTGGCCACTTGGTCATACTTGATTGCAACGAGACTGAGCCATGTGGTGTAACTGTGTGCCTCTGAAGGGAAGAATGGGTTCCAGTGTAGTGGAAGAGTAATCTCTGTCAAAAAGTTCTTTGGAACAATATATGTCTGCAATTAGGAAGTGGTTGCCATAAAAGTCAGGATAATGGTTACCTCTGAGCAGAGAGAGAGTTTTAATTGGGAAGGAAATTTTGAGGTGCTGGCTATGTAAGTGGTAGTCACATGCATGTTCTCATATTAATTCATTAAGTTATATTTTAAGTTTCTGCATTTTTAATGTTTTTTCACAGCAAAAGACTTTTAAAATAAAGATCTAAGCTCACTTCAAGATATAACAGTTCAATCTGTACTGGATGTTTATATTGAAACACCTCAATACGTTTAGCACATCAGAAAATCAGACTCCAAAGTGATATGTACCACAGGTTTAATATTGTTTGGGATTACTTAACTTGAAAAAGCAAATATTGTAGTTTATTTCCATTAATTTCTTAGTTTTGGTATGAAATGGGCTTACAGAAATGAAAAGTTGACTTACAATATTTTTCTTGTAAGAAATAAGGATTTGACATAACAACAGCTCAGTATGTAACAAGAATCTAGGACTCAATTAAGTCTCTAGGTCTAGCATCACTCATCAACAACCCGCCAGCAATCCAACTTTAATTCAGATTCATATGATATAAGAATAAAACCAGTGGGAATCTGTGGAGGAAAGACTCTAAGTTGGCCTCATGATCCCTGCTCCTTCTGGTATTCACAACTTTGTGTAACCCACCACCCTTGAGTGTGCGTGGAATTTATTGACTGGTTTCAAACCAAAAGAACACAGCAAAGGTGACAGGATGTATATGATTACATTACATAGGATCGTATTGTTACTCTTGCTAGGGAGACTCTCTTGCTGGCTTTGAAAACACAACCTGCCATATTGTAGGCTGCCTGTGGAGAGGACCACGTGAAAAAGAACTGAGCGTGGGATCTAGCCAAAGCCAGTCCGAAAGCCTATGAGGAACTGAATTCTGCAGACAACCCTATGAGCTTGGAAAAGAATGCTTTTCCACCTGAGCGTCAGATGAGACCCCAGCCCTGGATGACACCTGTATTGCAACCATGCAGAGGACCCAGCTGAGCCATGCCCGGGCTCCTGAAACCATGTGACAATAAACGCATCATTTTAAGCCAGCAAGTTTGTAGTTATAGTGTAATGCTGCGATAGATAGTACAGAACTCTCATGAAAATTCTACTATTTTTCCAAATCCGAGAACACCTGACAGAAAAGTAATATCATATCTTTTTCCATTATCTTCTCAATAACCTTAACAAAAATCAGGATTTAACAGGGTATTTTATGAGCATAACAAGAGTTCAAATGAGATGGGCTGATTGCCGTAAGGTTTTAAACAGACTCATGCTATATCTACCAAAGGTATTTCATTATTCTTATAAGTTTTAAAGGGAAGTATATTTCCACCTCTGTTAAGTGCACACTGCTCTACTATTTTAAAATGTACACAAAATAATAAATGAACCAGTAAGAATGTTTGGGTGTGGACTATGTATCTAGCAATTGATAGTGTTTTAGGGGGAATAGAGGGAATATCAAACAATATTTAGTGTTTAAATATTCACTTTATCATTAATAATAATAACATTTGTCATTAAATATTATTTAGTGTTTAAATATTTACTTTAAATATTCATCTTATCATGAATAATGTGATGAATAAATTTAATGATAAATATTATTAAATAGCCCTCCTATTCCCCCTTGGTTCATTTATTAGTGACTTCTACTATAATAAGGTGTACAAGCAACAGATGCCTGAATATGAATAGTTCAAAATGTTAAATACTATTATATCTTTTTTTTTGTACTATTATATCTTAAACAAGAAACTGTTTATAACACTTTTGTGCTAATATGTGATAAGAGTCTCAATTATTTCATCTCAATATAATTACTCAATTATATATCATTACTCTGTAGGAAAAGAAACAAATCACAAATTATTGGCCCAGACTAGCAAATTAAAATAAAAACTGCTTTTCCAGTAGCAAAAAAAATGTAATGCTACAGACATTTCAGCCACACTTGTGAGCATATGTCACTGCTTTTACTATTGTCCATGTCATAAACACATATGCAGACCCACTAATCTTTGCCACCTAAGGGTTTATACATTTCTATGGCAGTACAATACACATATTGTCAAAAATACTTCTCTTGCTCACCACACACAATAGCAAACACTATGTGCAGGTTCAATGACCCAAGAGGCAAAATTGAGGCAAGAGAAACTGTGAAAGAACCCATCTCTCCTGAGATACTTAAATATCTGAACCAGATTCTAAGGAAATGTTTGACAGGAATGTCTAGAACAAGGAAGAGAGAATTACATTTTTAGAGCAGTAACAATTAAGGGAACATGAAATTTAGTGAGCAGAAGCTCAGTCAGCACTGAATAAGAGTAAAGGAGACCAGAGCTGGGCTTCATTTGTAGGCATGGAATTTCCCTACTTAATATAAAGTTCTATGGAATAATTTTGCTACATACATCTCATTTTTAATTCTGTCTTAAGAATAGTTAACATTCAAGACAAAAGATAAAAAGGTTCATAAAAATTACTTACTCTTTGTACTCTCTCCCCAATTCTTAGAATCCACTACATCATCTGAACGCATAGCAGACATAATCTTCTGAGCAACACTGGAGAGTGGTGTCTTACAGAGATCAAAGCCTACAAATGCCTCATAATTTTCCATTTTCATAAAACCCTAAATGTAAAATTAACATAAGATAAATACCTATATATTAATTTTGAGACTTCAAAATAAGACACACAACTAAGTTATTTATGTATTGAGACTTTCATTTAAAAAGTCTATATTAATAACCACATGAAACAGTTATCAATCATGTCACAATACAGATAGGATAGCAGCAAGGAAGTGAAATAGCTAGAGGCTCAATTGGGATATCATGGTAAACAGATAAGGAACTTAGATTTTCTAGTTAGCCAATTTTGAAGCAATCTACTCAAATACTCCCGAGGTTTGAAAAACAGCTGTCATTAACCTTCAAATATACAAATATAATAACACAATAATTATAACTGAGTTCGGTAATTATGGCAGACATACAACCTGCCATCCTTGCACTGCTCAGTCCTATGGCCTCCTGGGCTGACCAGATGATGGTCTGAGTGAGGAAGTACAGACCAGCAAGAACTGATCACATATCTAACATGTCCAGAACCAATTTAAAAAGAATTTGCTACCATACACTGGAAAACCAGATGACATATTTCTCTACATTACTGGAGAAAAGAAAAACTTTAAGTAAACTCTCTATCCCAAGATAGAATAGAGAAGTAAAAAAGGAAAAAGAAAAGTCACTCAAATGAGGAGCTGATAGCAAAATCTTATGACAAAATTTATTGCTACAAATTTTTCAAGTATATTAAAGTTTACTTAATAAGTATAAATTTTAAAATGACACACAAATACAATTGGCAAAATATTTTTGTTCAATGGATTACAAAAATTAATGGGGCTCATCTGTCACCTCAGCATGACCATTTTCTGAGTTATAGATAAAAAATTCCACAATGACCACCTGAAATCTATAGTTTTTAGATTAGCATTCCATATTATAAGCAGGTAAGAATATTCTGGAGGGCTCCACATAAAGCTCATACGGTATTTAACACAGGAATGTTAAATTTATTTAATGTATAAATTTGGCACTTAAGCAGCATTTGATGTAATAACTGATAAACTACTTCAAATTATTTTATACCAACTCTTAAAATAATTACACTAATATCCCATATTAAATACAATCCAACATTTAAGTATTTTCACTCATAAGAAACAGATTAAGGGCCGGCCTGGTGGCGCACTCAGTAGAGTGCGGCACTTGGGAGCGGCGGCGCTCCTGCCGAGGGCTCGGATCCCATATAGAGACCGGTCTGTTCACTGGTTGAGCGCGGTGCGGGTGCGACACCGAGGGTTGTGATCCCGTTGCCGGTCGCAGTACGGGCATGACACCGAGGGTTGCGATCCCGTTACCAGTCACGAAAAAAAAAAAAAGCAACAGATTAAAATAGTATCATCCATCCTTTGAGCAACCACTTTTGTGACATTTTGAAACTCAAATTTTATTTGAAAGTCATTTATGATGTACAAGTCACACTAAAGTAAAAGCACACTGAGATACGTCCTGCAGAAACTTTTGAGTCCCCAGAACCCAGCCCCTAAAATGAACAATGGCCAGTGGAAACCTGACACACACTCTGTGGTGCAAGAAGGAACATTCAAAGAGTCTCAAAGTCTACAGCAGGGAATTATGAAGAAATGTTTGAGCAGCAGAATTTTACTTTACAGTTAAATATGAGGGGACTTGACTATTTCATACATTAATGTCCACAAATTTAAAAATGCTGACTCAAAATTTCTATACATTTAAAAAAAATTTAAGAGAATTACTACTTCTAATAAAAAATAGTAAAGAAGAGATATAATTGTATTAAAAAAATACCTGCATTATATAATAATGCTTTTTTCCTATAAGTAAAAATTTACCAGGACTAAGTACCACTAGCAAATGTCCAAGTCATATAAAGCACTGGTACAACAAACATGACTTATGAGGAAAAAACTGAACTGATATAATACTTAAAATTTATTAAATAAAATGTTCCATTGACCTCAAATTAAAAAATTTGGTAGTGTTTATTAGATATATTCTCCTAACTTGTAGAATATTAAAACATTGCAGGTGTAGTAAAGATTTGGCTTTTAGTAATTTTCAGTCTTGAACAGCATTAATCTTTGATCGGTTTTCTAAATTCTCCACGATATCTTTCAGATAATCTTCATCTTTAAAAAAATATACATATAATTCTCTTTCCATTTGATGCAATTTATTAGTTGCCAAAATTTTTCTTTTTGTTTTCACGTCAGCAAGAATATCAGAAAGGAGATGATTTAGCTTATTCAGTTGAGATTCAACTTGATGAAACTGCTCCATTAACACCTAAAAGAGGAAAATAAAAATGGTTTTAATTCAGGAACTTTATTCCTAACAGCAACTGTAAATTTAAAATGTAATCTACATGGAAAGACTAAATGATTTAATAACTTCCCCAATTTTAGCAATAAGACTCAATTAAAAATCCATAAAAGGTTTAATATAAATTCTTTGAGACATTAATTGCAACAACAACTTCTTTTTTTTTTTTTTTTTTTCCTTTTTGTCTTTTTTCGTGACCGGTAACGGGATTGCAACCCTCGGTGTTGCGCCTGTACCGCGACCGGCAACGGGATTGCAACCGTTGGTGTCGCACCCACACCGCGCTCAACCAGTGAGCGGACCAGTCTCTATATGGGATCCGAACCCTCCGCGGGAGCGCCGCTGCGCTCCCAAGCGCCGCACTCTACCGAGTGCGCCACCGGGCCGGCCCTGCAACAACTTCTGATAGGTAAATTTAAGTGATTCAAAGCAAACTCTTACTTCCTGAAGAGTACTTAATATGTAAACTGTCCTGGGCCGGCCCAGTGGCGCACTGGATAGTGCGCCGCTTGGGAAGCGCGGCGGCGCTCCTGTCCGAGGGTTCGGATCCCACATACAGACCGGCTCCCGCTCACTGGCTGAGCGAGGCG
>NW_007726458.1:60845-69685 GCF_000696425.1 Galeopterus variegatus
AAAAAAAAAAAAAAAAAAAAAAAAAAAAAAAAAAAAAAAAAAAAAAAAAAATATGTAAACTGTCCTGAGTATGCATATACTGTATCTAATAATTATTACTGAATTCCTATCATTTGCCAAACACTGTTTTAGAGACTGTGGATACAAGAATGAACAAAATCTCCATGAGTTTATATTCGGCTTAATTAATCAAACCTTGTTTTAGCCTAATCTCTGTTTACTCTAGACATCAGAGGTATGAAGAAAGCCTTGAAAAGAAGATCAATAAAAAAGATTTACCTCAAAAAAAATCTCTGTTTTTCTTTTTTCCACATCGTCTTATGAGATAGAATTACATGTAAGATTCAGCAAAAACCATTCTGACTTATCATGTAATTTTCCTGCTCAAGAACATAGACATGCTGGGCCAGCCCAGTGGCGCACTGCTACAGTGCGCCGCTTGGGAGTGTGGCGGCGCTCCCGCGGAGGGTTCGGATCCCACATACAGACCGGTTCCCGCTCACTGGCTGAGCCAGGTGCAGGAGCAACACCGAGGGTTGCGATCCGTTGCTGGACACGAAAAAAAAAAGACAAAAAAAAAAAAAAAAAAGAACATAGACATGCTATGTATTCACATTTAGTAAATTCAAATTCTTCACTTCCTAGCACTGAAAGCCATCTATTCACAAGTTTCCAAAGCTTTTTTTTTCTTTTTTTTTCCAAAGCTTCTAATCAAGCATTCTATAAAAAAAAAAAAAAAAAAAAAAAAAAAAAAAAGAACATAGACATGCTATGTATTCACATTTAGTAAATTCAAATTCTTCACTTCCTAGCACTGAAAGCCATCTATTCACAAGTTTCCAAAGCTTTTTTTTTCTTTTTTTTTCCAAAGCTTCTAATCAAGCATTCTATTCATAATTTTTAGCTAGTATCATGAAAGAAGTTCTCAGAAAATCTGTAGCACTAAATACCTCAACCTTCCATAGCTTCTCAGCATGGTCCACAAGCATAGCAATCACCTGGGGTGCTTGTTATGAATAGATTCCTGTACCTCACTCCAGACAAAATTACTCAATCTCTGTGTCAGGGCCAGGAATCTGCATTTAGACAGGCTCCCTGGTGATTTTAATGTACAAGTTCAAGAATGACAGCTTAAGACCTGTCATAAATAAGTGCCAGCTCAACAGAGCAGTACTTCTGAAACTACATTTTTAAAAAAATCAGGTAATTTCTATAATATATCTATGTTTAGTAGTCTCTTTTGGCAAACCTGAATAAACTGAGAAACAACAATCTCACCTTTAATCTCAATTAAACACTAAAAGGATCTTACAGTTGCTAAAATAATACTACAGGTACTAAAAAAATGTTCAGCTTCATTAATAATAAAAATTCAAATTAGAAGTTGACATAGTATTTTATACCACATTGAAGTAGGAAAAAACATTAACTAATGATACCCAATGATAAGATTATAGTAAAACTACCATATTTTAGTGAATCTAGAATGCATTTTTCACATTTTAACATAAGACACATAATTGAGAGCATCTTGTGATTGTTTCTGACTAGGTACTCTTAAGAAATGCTTTCTCAACAACACTCATGACATACAGTGTAGAAATATACAGACAACTTTGAGTTAAGAAATAATTTAGGGGCCGGCCCGGTGGTGCACTGCTGCAGTGCGCCGCTTGGGAGTGAGGCGGCGCTCCCGCCGAGGGTTCGGATCCCACATGCAGACCGGTTCCCGCTCGCTGGCTGAGCGAGGTGCGGGAGCGACACCAAGGGTTGCGATCCCGTTGCCAGTCCCGGTCTGGTACGGGCGCGACACTGAGGGTTGCGATCCGTTGCCAGACACGAAAAAAGACAAAAAGGAAAAAAAAAAAAGAAATAATTTAGGAGAATTGGACCCTGAGTCTAAAATTTTAGAAATACCCTTACCACTTTAATTGGTTTTTTTTTTTTAATGTATGTTCAAGAGTGATATGATAAAAATCTATGTCTACTTACACTTAAAAGATCTTTTCTAATAAGTATGAAAAATAAAAATTCTCAATAAGAAAGCATCACGTCAGTTTAACTAGAAGAGTTTTTTCTTTCTTAGCAATTCATAAAATGGTGATATGGTGTCTAGTAGACACTTAAATAGTGCTGGTGGCACTGTAAATAGGTACAACTCCTTTAGAAAACAATAAAGCAGTATCAAAGGCAAAAAAAGAAAAAACATAGTGTATACCCCAAAAACAACCCCAATGATCTTACTTTCAAGAATTTATCCAAATGAAAGTATCCAACAACAAAAAGCAACATACACAAAGATATACATAATGTTGTTCAAGAGCAAACAAAAGAAAAAAATGAAGACAAAATATTTAACGATGATGGAATAGCGACAGAAATTATGGCATAGTAATTAAACCATAACATTAAAAATTAAGAAAACTGTTTAGAGAGTGAAAATGCTTATTTCATAATGCTAAATAAAAAGGAAGAACTAAAAAGATATGTAAGTAAAAAGAAAACTCTACATCTTGCAATAACTAACCAAAAAACAAACAAAAAAATAACACAGGAATATTAATCTCAGACAAAAAAAAACCAAGACAAAAAGCACTATAGGGATGAGAAGGTCATTATGTAACACTAAATGCTTTGATTCACTAAAATTTAAGTCCACCAGGATAAATATTCATCACAATTTTAAATTTGTATATAACCTAAAATAGACTCACAATACCTAAAGAAAAAACTGACAGAACCACACGGAGAAATTTTCAAATCTGGGCCGAGCCCGTGGCGCACTCGGGTGAGTGCGGCGCTGGGGGTTCGGATCCTATATAGGAATGGCCAGTGTGCTCGCTGGCTGAGCGCGGTGTGGGTGACACCATACCAAGGGTTGCGATCCCCTTACCGGTCACGAAAAAGACAAAAAATAAAAATAAAAATAAATTTTCAAATCCACCATCACAGTAGATTTTTACACAATTCTCTCACTAACAGATCAAGAAGACAAAACTAATAATGGGAGATCTTTTTTAAAAAGTAATCACATATACCACTTCACACTTACTAAGATGTCTACTACTGAAAAAAAAAAAACCAAACAAAAGGAAAGTGACAAGTGTTGGTGAGAATGTGGAGAAGTTGGAATCCTCATGCATTACTGGCAGAAATGTAAATGGTGAAGTCACTGTGGAAAACAGGCAGCTTCTCAAAAAGTTAAATATAGAATTACCATGATCCAGCAATTCCATTCCTTGGAATATACCCAAAAGAAATGAAAGCAAGGACTCAAACAGATACCTGTACAGCAATGTTTACAGCAGCATTTTTCACAACAGACAAAACGTGGAAACAACCCAAGTGTCATCAACAGATGAATAAGCAATATATGGGGTGTGTGTCTATGTGGGTATATAGGGGGGTACTTCAGAAAGTTCACGGAGGGGCTGGCTGGTTAGCTCAGTTGGTTAGAGCACCGCTTTGTAACACCAAGGTCACAGGTTCAGATCTCTGTGCTGGCCAGCCACCAAAAACAATAACAAAGAGTTCACAGAAAGATTTGTATTGTCTTTCAATTGTCTTTTTCCATAAACATTTTGAAGTTCCCTCATATATATGAGGACACACACACAGAGGAATATTAGTCAGCCTTAAAAAGAAAGGACATTCTGACACATGCCACGAGACGGATAAACCTTGAAAACATGATGCTAAGTGAAATAAGCCAGACACAAAAGAACAAATATTGTATGATTCCACATACACAAGGTACCTAGAGTGGGCAAATGCACAGAGACAGAAAGTAGAATAGTGGTTGCCAAGAGTTGGGAGTAGGGAGGAATGGGGAGCTATTGTTTAATGGCTGGGATGATGGAAAAGTTCTGGAAATAGAGAGTAGTTATGGTTGCATGACAATGTGACTGTACTTATGTCACAGAACTATACACTTAAAAATGGTTAAAACTGTAAATTTTGTATGTTTTACAACAATTTAAAAACCAAAACAAACAAAAACCCAAATCACAGGTCTTCCTGTTTCAAGGAAAGGAAAGCTAGTTTTTCAGATCAATCTTCCCACAGGGAACAATTCAAAAAGCCGAATGAAATATTTTTAAAAATCAAACAAAACAAAAGCTTCCCAAAAGCAATAAAGAGATAAGACATTAGAAGGAACTCCAAGTCCATAATACAACCCAAATTGGTAAAGGAGCCCAGGAGCAACTCAGGAGCTAAGGGTAACTGACAATCTTGGAAAATTACAGCCTCTGGAGGTGAGGGCAACCACCACGAACAGGCAGCAGAAGTGTGGGACCTCGGGAGCCAGGCACTGCACAGGCAGCTCACCACTGCCACAGACGCCACTGCCACATGGGAGGTCCACCACTGCCACAGCCACACTGCCACAAGGGTGGCCTGCTGACCACTCGATTGCATTGACACAAGGAGGGTCACCAGTGAAGCCCAGGGAAAAAGGTGGGCAAGAGCAGATCCATGACCCAGTAGCCCAAACCACAGGTGGAATTATGCTATTTCCTGCAGTAGCACACCTGGGGGTAGGAGGTACATGCACAGCCCATGTGACTACCTTGATCTAGAGAGACACATGCCAAACCTCCAGAGAGTGCAAAAACCCAGGATAGCCAAACAGAGTAAGGAAGAAAGTTCCCAACCACCACCAACCCATCCCCCAACCAGGGAAGCAATGACCCAGAAGAAGCCTCTACCTGTAGGGAACAGGAAAGAGTAACCCCACCCAGGATCACCCATTCAAACTGAAGAGCTCCAGTATACCCTAGTACACCCACCAGGGTCACAGGATGCTAGCTGGGGTGCCAACAAGCCCACCAAGGATCATCACCCCAGCCAAAGAATGACAGGGCACCCAGGCACTTGACCCAAGAACTTGAGAGCTCACCCATGTCCTTGACAAACCAACATAGTGTCACTAACCTCAGCAAGGAATCACAGAGTACCCCAGTGCCTAGGCCACAGAGGCACTCACACATAACTCGAGCACTGAATATGGCCAAAGTACCCACACAGAGACTACACTACTGCACCTGCCCAAAACCAATACTAAAACAACCTACTGAATGGTCAATGTAAAACATATCTACAGGAGTTAAGTATCTCTCCACAATTCCCACTCCCAAGTAACAAAAGAAGCAACTGCTCTACTAGATGACCAAACATCAACATAGAGATACTAGAAAAATGAAAAAATAAGAAACTATGACACCACCAAAGGAATACAATAACTCTCAAGTATCAGATCCCACAGAACAAGAAACTCTTGAAATGACTGCAAATGAATTCTGAGCAATGATCTTAAGGAAATCCAAGAAGACTCAGAAAATATAATGAAATGAGAAAAACTATCCAGGATATGAAGGAAATTTACAAAGATATTAATACCTTAACAAACAATGTAGCAGAAATCCTAGAACTGAAAGATTTATTCAACAAAATAAAAAACAAAACTGGAAGCTTAAGCAGCAGGCTAGAGGAAGAAGAAAAAGAATTTCTGATCTTGAAGACAGCCTTTTAGAAATAACCCAGGCAGAACCGGCCCATGGCTCACTTGGGAGAGTGTGGTGCTGATAACACCAAGGCCACAGGTTCGGATCCCTATATAGGGATGGCCGGTTAGCTCACTTGGGAGAGCCTGGTGCTGACAACACCAAGTCAAGGGTTAAGATCCCCTTACGAAAACATATTCAATGAAATAATAGCTGAAAACTTCCCAGGTATAGGGAGACACATGGACCTTCAGATCCAGGAGGCTCAAAGATCCCCAAACAAAAAGAAAGATACAACAATCACAATAATTCATTGAACTTTCAAAAGGCAAGAACAGAACCAAGGCCAGCAGAGGTGGGGAAGCAGAGGTGGGGAAGCAGGGCGGGTTAGGGAGAAATTGGTAAAGGGCCACAAAAAATGATTACACTGTATAATGATGAATATACTAACTACCCTGATTTGAGCAACACATATTGCACCACACAGGTACTGATATTCAATGCAGTATCCCACAGATATGTATAATCAATTATGTTTCATTAAAATAACAAAACAAAACAAAATGTCATTCTGATTTGTGAGCCTAGCAAAGTAAGTGGGAGAAAAACCAGAGTCCAAAGAAAGTATAGTAAAACAGAAGACCCTCTCCATAATAAGCTGAGGGCCTGAAGAACGACTACCCTAAGATCTGACTGGCTCAGAAGTATAAGAGCCCTTGTTTAGAATTTCAGTGCAAATGGGAATCATTTGGGTCCTCCAGAGACCCTCAGGCTTTGCACCATTTACAGTTCAGAACTGGCAATGCCTACAGACAGTATCGAACAAAACAGACATGAAAGCAAAAGCATCTAAGGAATATTTTATGAAAGCTAGTGATCATCTATTGCTATTGCTATGCTCTAATAAATGGTGATGAAACTCTACCTCTTATACATAAAAATAAACTCCTGGTGGATCAAAGAACTAAAATTGAACAGCATAACCTTAAAGAATAAAGTAAAAGGGACTATCATTGTAATGTAAAGGGCAAACTTAACAAGATATAGAAAACAAGATACAAAAATAGGCAGTGGCTTAGCCACCAAAGGAAAAAATATATATATATGCAAACTGGAAAGAATATAAAAACATAAAAATTAAAATCCTTAAAAAAAAAAAAAACAGTAAAAAAAGGTGAAAAGTCAAGCCACAGATAGGGAGTAAATATACTTTACTCATATAATTGACAAAGGATTGGCATTTGAAATACATAAAGAACTCCTACTAACGATTTTTTTTAAGAAACAAAAATATGGGTAAAGAAGCTAAGCAATTCTCAGAAAAAAGATGAATGGCCAATAAACCAATGAAAGGGAGCTTAACTTCCCACTTAATCAGGGAAATGCAAATTACATCCCCAGTGGAACATCATTTTACACTCACAGGATTGGCAGAAATTTATAAATTAGACAGTGCTATGTGATGAAAAGGATATGAATAAATAGCATCTCTTAGATATTACTAGTGCAATATGGTAAGAGCACTTTGGAAAATGATAAACTGTGAAGTTGAACATGCGCATACCCTGCAACCCAGCAATTCCACTGTACCAGAGGCTCTTAAAAATGTGCAACTCTCCTCTCTGCTCTTTCTGCTTCCACCATCTTGCAATGTGAGACCCCTGGGTCACTGTCGCCACCACCAGATGGACTTTGGACTTCCTAGTCTCAGAAACTGGAGCTGTGAGAGTGGGACCTCCATGGAGACCCTGGACCTGTGGAGCTACCAATGTGCAACACCAGCCTCCAAGAGCTAAAGCATCACCTGAGACCAGGAAAGCCATAGGAGCTCAGCTGCCCAAGGACTTGGGGACCCAACTCCTACAACAGCATGCAGAGGAGGTCGAACATGGAGTCAAGTTACCTGATTCACCAGCTTTGAGATTTAATGCCTGCCCTGCTGGGTTTCGAACTTGTTTGGGACATGTTACCCCTTTCTTTTGGCTTATTTCTCCCATTTGGAATGGGAATATATATCTTATGTTTATTTTACCATTGTTTTTTGGAAGTAGATAACTTGTGTTGATTTAAACAGATGGGATTTTGAACTTTGGACTTGAGTTGAAACAAGTTAAGACTTTGGGGATGAAATGAATGTATTTACATGCAAAATGGACATGAGTTTGGGGGGCTGGGGTGGAATGTAGTGGATTGAATTGTGTCCCCCCAAACTCCCTGAAGCTTGAATTGTGTTCCCCAAGTTTTATGTATTAGAAACTTAGCCCCCACTGTGACTGTTAAGAGGGTGGGAAATCCTATTATGGTAATTGAAAGGTGGAGCCTTGAAGAGGTGATTGGATTGTAGGACCTTACTGTAGTGTATGGATTAAAAATGGTGGTCAAGGGCATGGCTCTGATGGCTTTAAAAGAAGAGGAGAGTCTGTCTTTCTCTCTCTGCTCTTTCTTCTTCTACCATCTTGCAATCTGAGACCCCTGGGTCATGGTAGCCACCACCAGATAGACTTTGGACTTCCTAGCCTCAGAAACTGTAAGCGATAAATTTTGTCTACTTTATAATCACCCAGTTACAAGTATTTTGTTATAAGCAATGAAATGGGAGAATTTGATTCTTTTTTATGGCAGAGTAGTATTCCATGGGTGTATATATACCATGCTTTCCTTATCCAATCATCCACTGATGGACATTTAGGCTGGTTCCATATCCTGGCTATTGTAAACAGAGCTGCAATGAACATGGGAGTGCACGTATCCCTTCAACATGATGATTTCCATTTCTCTGGGTATATACCCAGAAGTGGGATTGCTGGATCATATGGAAGATCTATCTGTAGTTGTTTGAAAACCTCCATACTGGTTTCCACAGTGGTTGTACTAATTTATAGTCCCACCAACAGTATAGTGTTCCCTTCTCTCCACACCCTCATCAGCATTTGTTATTTACCGTCTTTTTGATTATAGCCAGTCTAACTGGGGTGAGGTGGTATCTCAGTGTAGTTTTAATCTGCATTTCCCTGATGACTAGTGATGCTGAGCATTTTTTCATGTATTTGTTGGCCATTTTTATGTCTTCCTTTGAAAAATGTGTATTCAGCTCTTTGCCCATTTGTTAATAGGATTATTTGTTCTTTTACTGTGTACACAGTCAGGTTCCTTATGTATTATGGATATTATACCCTTGTCAGATGCATAGTTACCACAAATTTTCTCCCACTCTGTAGGTTGTTGTTCCACTCTATTGATTGTTTCCTTTGCTGTGCAGCAACTTTTTAGTTGGATATAGTCCTATTTGTTTACTTTTTCTTTTGCTGCTTCTGCTTTTGGGCTCATGTTCAGAAA
>NW_007726458.1:70026-76936 GCF_000696425.1 Galeopterus variegatus
TTGTTGTTGTTACTATTGTAAATGGGCTTACTTTCTTTATTTCTCTTTCTGTTAGTTCATTATTTGAGTATATAAATGCAACTGATTTTTGGAAATTTACTTTGTATCCTCCAACATTACTGAAATTATTAACCAGCTCTAGCAGTTTTTGATTGAGTCTTTAGGTTTTTCTATATATAGCATCACGTCACCTGCAAATAGGAAAAGATCGACTTCATCTTTTCAAATCTGAATGTTCTTTATTTCTTTCTCTTGCCTGATGCTCTGGCTAGTACCACCAGTACTATGATAAATAGAAATGGTGAGAGTGTGCATACTTGTCTTGTTCCTGTTCTTAAGGGAAAAGGCCTCAGTTTTTCCTCATTTGGAATGATACTGGTGGTGGGCTTGTCATAGATAGCTTTTGTCATGTTGAGATACTTTCCTTCTATACCTAATTTGTTGAGAGTCTTTATCATGAAATGATGTTGAATTTTGTCAAATGCTTTTTCAGCATTTATTGAGACAATCATATGGTGTTTGTCCTTGAGTTTGTTAATGTGATGTATCACATTTATTGACTTTCTTATTTTGAACCAACCTTGCATCACTGAGATGAATCCCACTTGATCATGATGTATAATTTTTTAAATGTGTTGCTGTATTCTGATTGTTAGCTAATATTTTGTTGAAGATTTTGCATACTCTAAATGTGAATGGATTAAACTCCCCCATTCAAGAAAAAAAAAAAAAAAAAAAAAAATGTGCAACTCTGAGACAAGCTAGAAGACTATCCACAGGAATATGATCTATAGTAGCAAAAACTGGAAATAACCAAATGTCTGTCAATAGAACAGATAATTAAATTGTAAAATTTCATATAATGGAATACAAAGTATATAAGAGAAAACTATGAATCAAAATAGCTTTACATATATCAGTATAGATGGGTATCAAAAACATGTTAAAAAAGAAGCAAATTACTGAATACATACAGTATAATACCACGTATATAAAGTTAAAAAACATACAAAAACTAAATACACAGTCTAGGAATATATACATGTAATGAAACTATAAATAAAAGCAAGCAAATCATAAACAAAATTAAGCATATTAGTTACTCTTTGAAGAAGGGAGGAGAATTCTATTAGGAAGTACATGTAACCAGTAAGTGTACACAGAGGATTTTAAAGACATAAGGGCAATCCTCTATTTGCTGAGTGAATAAATATGTGGTTTTATTATTTTTTCAATATTTAAGCATATACATTACATATCCTTTTGTGTGTCTGAAAAGTTTTATAAATTTTTAAAATTCTGCACACACTGATCAAAACTATTGGAAAAATTTATTTATATGATCGAAAACTAGGAGATATAAAAAGTAAATTTTTTAGAAGGGCAATGGCATTGGGGTAATATTTTCCTCATTTTAACATTTTCTTTAATATCTTTTACAATGAACATTATTTTCTAAGGCATTTTTAATTACTATGGCAAACACCTACCTGATCACTAAGCAAAAGCTGATTCCCTCCTTGATACAAAGCATCACAAAGCATGTCCACATCATTATTCAGTTTGGACAGAAAGAAAGAATGTTCTTGAGCAGACTTTCCCAATTGATCTTGTACTAAGGAAACATCCTGTTTCAATTTCTCAGCCATTTTCTGTAGGTTTTCATGGGTTATAAACAATTCTTTTTTCTTATTCTCTCCCTCTAGAAGTTGATAAAGTCTAAAATGTAAAAATAAAAATTACACGGAAAAATTTTCAAGTCAGTACAGTTTTCAAAGTTAGAAGTTAGTACTGGGGCATTTGTGAGGATAGCTAAGTAACAACTTAAAAAAAGCACTTTGTGTGCTGCTAAAATCAAGCAACTGAAACCATTCCAACTACAATACTGTGTCAGTACAGAAATATATATTCTAACTACTGCATAAGGAATATACTCATATATTCGAACTACTGCATCTGATTCTCCAGTTTCCACATCTTTCAAGTTTTAGACATAAAATCTTCTGGACTTTAACTGCCATTAATCTACTTCAAACAAAGTGGTACTTCAGAGATACTTCCCAAGAAAAGGTTTCTTTCACAGAACATGACTATCATGAAGTAGAAACAACAATGAGCTTGAAACAGAAGACCTAGGTCTGAGTTCTCTGTTATGTGAGACCTAGGGCAAATCCATGAGACTTAATTTCCCCATCTTAATACCTACCTATTTTACAGGATTCTGTCAGGATTAAAAGAGAAAACCTGAAAGTGAAACATGTAAAATGCCAAAAAATAATAAAGAACTACATAAATAGCTATAAATAATAGTAAACTTTTGCTACTCCAGTCTTGTCCCTATCTGGTTGGCAAATTACAATCTTGATGAGCCATTAGACCACTTTAACACTCCAAACACTAAAAGCAGAAAAATCCATCATTCTATAGGGCAAAAGAAAAAATCTGAGGCAGCACTTTCCACACTTATTTAACAAAAAGGATCTGCTCTCTTTCCTTAAAAAAAACCAAAAAACACACATATATATGTTATATGTTATATATATGTTACAATTTGTATATATATATATATATATATATATAATGTTTTAAAAAAAAAAAAAGTTGTTAACATACCCTTAAAACTGGTTTATGCCCAGGGCTGCCAATTGTGGTCCTGTGGGATGTAACTACACAATTCCAGGGGGCACCATTCACAGATCATGTCAATGGCACCCCTTGAAATTGTGTGATGAGGGAGCCCTGTCCAAGTCCCTCATTTTATAAATAAGATAACAAAAGGATTAGATAATTTTGCTTTAGTCCTGGAGGAAAATGAGGAGTACGATCCAGAGTTTTGATGTCTTAGACTACTTTAGCCGTCCAGTTGTAGTATCCCCATACCGTCAATTGCTTAGATATCCAGAAAAAGTTTGGGAGTTAACATTCATTCTTAATGATTTACCTATCCAGACAAAGAAATGAAGTCTTCTCCCCTCTCTACCACCACCTTATCTAAAGGCACACAATCTCCTGCCAAGCAGTACCTCCTATACAACAAGCTGTATTCAAATTTCCTGCCCCAATTCTAAAATAAGGTACCTAAATAACGGTGCCTAAAGGGAATAAACCTTGTTTATATTCATTCCTCCAAACCATCCACCTCAGCTCTAAAGTAGCCACTTTCAGATCTAACATGAATCGGAGAGAGAGCAAAAAATCAAAAAGGGGGGCCAGCCTGTGGCTCACTCGGGAGAGTGCGGTGCTGATAACACCAAGGCCACAGGTTCGGATCCCATATAGGGATGGCCGGTTGCTCACTGGGTGAGCGTGGTGCTGACAACACCAAGTCAAGGGTTAAGATCCCCTTACCGGTCATCTTTTAAAAAAAAAAAAAAAAAAAAAAATTAAAAAGGAAAAAGAGGCACATAAAGAAATGTAGAAGAGAACAGAAAGGCCAAAAATGGAGTGCAAAGAATTCAAACTTCCACAATTTTTCAAACTCTCCCTAGTATTTTACAAAAATAAAAGGAAAAAAATTACTAAAGAAACAATAGAGCACACATACCTATGAGTAGAATGGTCCTTGGTATCAATGGTATTCCTTGGATTTATCTGCTTAGAGACTGACGGATCTGTTAACATTTCCAATCTCTGGTAGAGCATCTTGTTCCTTTGACCAAGTTCTTGAACCAAATTTTCAAGCTGACGATATACATCCCAATGCTTTCTCAATTCAATTTCATATGATAACTGTAGAAGTTCAAATGACGCCTTTTGCTTTATCAAGTGATTTAATACTAACTCTTGTCTTGCTGTATAATAATCTTGTTTAGCAATCTGCAAATCAAAATCTCCCTTTACAACTGGCATATTCAATAATTGGGCATTCTCTCTTACCACAGCAGGCAAACTTTTGTCTTTTATATGAATGATTTGTTCTTCAAGTTTCAGAATCTCACTGTTCAAGCTAGAAATTTTAGCATCCAAATTTTCTTTGCCAACAGCCTACACAAAGGAAAGCAATTACATTTCAAACTGTAGGTTTAAATTTAAAAGTTTTAAAATTATTTTCATTTTAGGTACTCGCATAATATGCTCAAAGAATAAAAACTAATTTAATATTAGCATAAGCCAAAATTACAGTTTAAAAAGAAAAAATGTAGACTAAGTCAAGGGTTAAAGCCAGTATGAATTACTAAATTTTAATACTATTACTAGTATACATATACAGTAATGGCTACCAAAATAGAGGTCTTGTCGTGCTTGTTTTACTCAATCAAAATCATTATAAGCACACTACTCACTGTATGCAAATGTATGCTATTTAAGTTTTTCTTAAAAATTAAAATTCTCTCAGTAGGTATTCTCTTTGTCAGTCAGTCGAGTTTAGCACTTCAGAATTACAGGACTTCCTATATTATTCCAAAGTTTTGTGTCAGTTATAGTAACTAACTTGGTGCTGCTATTCAGATTCAGAAAAGTTACATTTTTACTCAAATATCTAGTGGTTACATTACCAAGAAAGCAAGGTTTCCAAGAGTGCAGATGGGTATGTGCTATACATCTATATGTTCTCAACAAGGACTCAGGGTTTCAGTCCACTGAACCTGGACCTTTGACTTCATTAGCATCACACTCTGGTCAGAGCAAAGGAGGTAGAATACTCACAATAAAGCAATTAATCTTTCTACCCATAGGTCATAAAAAGGACATTTCAGTTCAATCGGTATCTGAATTAACACAAATTTCAAATTCTGAAAACAAAATAAAGCACTTTTGTTTAAAATAAACAAAGTAATGTGGCTGGGGTTATAATTACTACTTCTGACCTCCCATTAATATGGTCCTAGTTTATAAAACACTCACACATATCACAAATAAGCACTGAACAAATATAATAAAAAATTGTAACTTCTTATTAGATCCCTCTTTCTAAATAAAGTACTTCAGTAACGATATTATACCCTCCATTCCTAACAATTACAATATGAACACAGTCTCATTTCTTATGTTTACCTTGCTGGTTAGGCTGTGAAGATTCTCCTCTGCCCATTTTACACTTGATTTCAAGCTCAAATTACTTGCTTTCAAATGAATTAACTGGTGTTGAGCACAAATATATGCTAGCTGCAGCCTAGCCATTTCCAGTTGTCTCTCCTCAAAGATTTCTTGATTATCACAAATAGATGGTGTTTGAATATCTAAAAGCTGAAAATTTTCTTCATTTGAACTTTCTACTACTTCATGTATACCTTGAAAGAACTGTTTTTTGGTATATAAGGTTAATGCTGCTGTGCTTTGCTCTTCCTGGCTTAGATATTTTTCCAAGGAAAAATGAGATAAAAATACCAGTGGATTTGTCCCTTGACCTAAATTAGAATGTTTGAAGAACATCATCAATTTCGTAATTCCATCAGTAAGAGCCTGAAGTTCATTATTGATCTTAGTATTCACAACATTCAGAATTCCTTGACTCTGCTTCAGCTTTTTAGTGGCTTCTTCTTCTTTAGCATTTAATCTCAGAGATTTGTGACTAGTTACTGAAGCCATCAACTGGCATTTATTACGTCGCTGAATTTTTAGGTTCTTTAATTTCTGCAGAGTTTGAACTTCATCCTCCAATTTCTCTAGCTCTTTGTCATCCAGTCTAGGTGTAGTCAAATCAGAAGTTTTACAGGTTTTAAGAGCTTCGTCCAATGCTGCTCCTTCTAGGATGGGCTTGCCTGAGTTTTGAAGGATGCTAAAAGCTTCCAATTCTTTTTCGGACAATACGTTCTGTTCATTCACATTCCCACAAAACCACTTCAAAAATGATTCATCTTCAGTGGCCTCAAACAACCAGTCAAAATCTTCTCCATTAAGAATATCAGCTTTGGGATAACCAATTTTTTTTAATGTTTCCACGAACTCGTTTCCACAACTCATGGCTTAACTACCCCAATTTTTTGTATCTGACTGATATGGGTTTATGGTGCTGACTTTCAGAAAATAAATCCAAACAGAAACAAAATTAATTTTTATGTTAAGTCCACAGAGAAGAGAAAAAAAATATTTTTAGAATCTATAATGATTCCTCCTAGGGGGGGAAGAAAACAAATATTAGACCAGAAATAAGGTGATTGTATTTTTAAAAGAAAGGTATAAATATCACATGATATTTAGGAGCCAGCTAACTGAAAGGTAGTTGTAGCTGCAACGTATGACAAAGATAAAGAGAAACATAAGCATAGGGTATTTCTTAGAAAACTACAACAGCAATGAAAACCAATTAACAAGAAAAGTCTTACTTTTTCCAAAGATAAAATGAGTTAAACTACATTACATTTTATAGAACAGTTCAGTTTTTAATTCAAAGTAAATGAATCCAAACAAATCCAAGCCACCAAGTGGCTAAGCAGCCTCTTTTTCCCTTCCCTTCCTACATAATAAAATAGAAATAAATACGGCAATTTTGCTTGAGGAATAATCAACTAAATATTTACCTCAGTGACAATTAGCAATCACCAAGCAGGCAAGCATCGATCTCCAAATAAGACCAACCTAGTGCAGAGAAAAGCAGGCTTCAGGTCAAGTACAAATATTTTGTCATTTTCGTTATTTTCATTTGTTATGTTCAACAAACCCACCACTGAATAATCAGTAACGAATCAGCCAAACCAACGACAGTGACAATGACAAGTCCTACGGATTAATGACCATGAAGTCACGACGCACCTGACAAACTAGCGGCAAAATCCCTGGCTTGTGTGACCATACATACGTTATATGACACGTACATACATTAATAAAACACATTCACAAAAGCCGCCGAATCCCGGTTAAAACTGGCTGCACAAACCCCAGATGGGTGACTGGCCCTGCGGAGCTCCGGTCCGCCCCCACCCGGCTCCGCGCCGCCGGCCGCCCCCGCCCCCTGCCACCAACACCCCCG
>NW_007726458.1:78076-96532 GCF_000696425.1 Galeopterus variegatus
TGTCACGCCCTCCGCGCCTCGCGCGCCCCGCGCCTCGCAAGGCCTCACGGGAGCGCCAGCCCGCGCACGCGCAGAGCGCCGGGGCGGGGCGCGGTGGTCTGCGCAGGCGCGGCGTCGGGAGCCGCGGGGCTTTCTTGCTCCTCCGGGCGGCCTACTGTCCTGCTCGCACTTCTGTCCCCAGCGAGCCTCCCAGGCCACACCCTCCAATGACACTTTGTGGGGAGAAAGGAAGCGCCCAGGTTGGTGTGAGAGCGCCGGCTGCAGCCGAGCGATCAGCAGGGCCTGGTACATTCTAGCGGTGATTTGCTGTAGAATCTTTTACAGGGACACTATTTTGCAGCAGCACTTAAGCACTGAGCAAAACCTCACGTGACCTCACGTGTCCACTAAGCAGAAGCCGACTTCTTCCAGAACCCCGTTCTCAAAATGTTAAGAATATACCTCATATACACATAGAGTGGCTACGTGTCGGAGATGTAGTTCACTCAGGAAGGCTGGAAACCTGTTGCCAAGCAGGATGCGTGTGGAGTCAACGCTGAAATCAATGAGTCAGTGCTGAAATCAGATTGCTAAACTCGATGCAAAGCTGGTTGATGTCTTAACAGTCCAGTGAAACCAGACCTTTTGGGTTATCATTTGTATTTGGACATATTTTGTATTGGACAGAATTCGTTTGCCTCTCTACCAGACAAAAATAACTTGCAAACTACCAGTCTTCTACAAGTTAATCTAAATCTGCACGGTGTGGTCTTTGGTCGTTAGTGAATAGTCAGTATTACCCTCCCCCAGTGTCCAATGACCCTAAGGTGGCATGTTAGGCAATATTCTAGTCTAGTGTGACCAGGTAGAAGTCTTTCTGGATAGTTTTTCTATATTTTAAAGAGAGAAAAAAGAGTGTTCTAAGACAGATATTGTGAATTAATCTTGAGTCAAAGATATTTCCCATTAATTCTTCATTTGTTTTACTTTTTTATCCTCCCCTTTTAAAAGCCAAAAAAGCCTAAAATGTTGTGAAAAACAAACATAGAGGAAAAAATTCACGGAGTGGGACCCAGCCTGGAGGCAGGGAAACCAGAGGAGCTGGACCAGGGAGGCCTGGTGAGGGTCACTGGACCAGGTTGGAAGTGGGGGGCATGTATCAGGGGAGGGGAAGTCAAGTGGGTTCAGCCAGGAGGAAGTGGAGGCTGTGCAGGCGGAGACTTCAAGAAATTTTGCTGAGGAGGCAGAGACATGGAGGGAGAGAAGGAACGAGTGACACAAGATGAGGGGGTGGGAACGCAGGGCTGAGGGGAGCACTTTGCCTTTTGTTTTGTTTTAAAATGGGAGGAACTTGGGGATATTTGTAGACTGTGAGGAGGAACTCAGAGGAGACAGAATTAAAGATGCCAGAAAGAAAAGGGGCTACTTTATAGAAAGATATCCCTGGGGAGCAGGAAGAGTGGACTCCAGAGCCCCGGAGGCAGTTCTAGAAACCCACTTTTCTAGTGACTCCTGGGTGGTTTGTCAGGCCCACAAATTCTCCATCTGATTTTTAATTGCTGACCGTAGTTGTTCGTTTGAAAGGTGTTTATGGGATCATAAAAAGCTATAAAAATATAAAGTAAAATTACAGTGGTATCAGCCCCCACAGTACACATAACCACCACAACAGGCTTAACTATACAGACTTGGAAGGTTTTCTTGACCTTGCATTTGGAATTTAAGAAAGCAAATATGTTACATTTATTTCCAGGACAAGCTTGCTTTCCTCCAATCAAAATCATTTGGGGTTTTAGTGGGGTCAAAAGATAAAGGGAACCTAAGAATTAATCCTTCTTGAGAAAGCCCATAAAAATATAATGGATCTAAACACAGGGCTGTGAGGATCAAGTGTTTTCGCTATTTGCTGTTTCTCTTTCCTGTGGGAAGCTTTTTTCTCCTATTGATTAAAAAGTATTTTAAGTTTTGGACAATGTCTTTTCAAACCATTTAAAAACTTTAGAAGTAACAGTCCAATATTAAAGATTATTTGATTTTAGATGTAGCTTTCAGTGAAGGTGGCAAGACTGTATTTCTGCAAGCAATGGGGAATGAGAATCATTTTTAGGCAGGGGAGTGACATTCTCAGACCTGTGTTAGAAGCATGATTCTGCAGAACAGAAGTGACAAAAGGTGGCAAGAGAAGAGATGCAGCTTCTGCAGTGAGGGGGAGAAGAGGAGAGAGAACTGGCTCAGGAGCAGCAGACCCTGGAGGCCTGGAGGGCCAGTGAGAGGTGGTCGGAGAGACTCTTGGTTTCCATTTGAGCAAGAAAGTGGCATTTCTTCCTATTAATCCTTCCTATTAAGAAGAAAGCAAAAGCCCATGCTTATACCACGGGTTTGGAGGAGTGTGGGAGAAGAGAGTTTGTTTTCCATCACGTTGACATTCATGTGACAAAAGTGAAAACTCAGTCCCCAAACTCAGGAGTAGGTTTGGGTCAGCACCACCAGGAAGGAGCTCACCAAGGTGGCTGGGTGGAGAGGGCTGGCAAGGATGGGGGAGCAGAGGAGCGTCGGAGGGGCGTGGGGACTGTAAAGGACCTCGGGATAGGCTGAGGAGGCTGAAGGCAATGAGGAAGGACAGGTTGAGAGCCCCTGCAGCTCAACAGGCAGTGGCATAACCCATTACATTCTGGAAAGATGCCTGTGGGGCCAGTGTGCACTGTGGCTGGCCTGGCTAGGGATTGGGAAAGGAGGAATGGAACAGTGTGCAAAGGCCCTGCCGGCAATTAACCCAGATTAGACCAGCACCTAACTTGGGTGGCCATAATCCCAAAAACGTGATGGGAAGGGACCTAGGGGACTCAAGGCCCACTTCCCAGAGGAGGCCTCCCTGAGCTGGGCCATGAGGTCCAGCTGGTGAGTGCAGAGAGACAGGTGGGGTGGGTGGCTGAAGCCAGTGCAGGGGTGGGCTGGGTTGAGTTAAAGGGGAGTGAGCAGGCATTTGGGTTAATCCTGGAGGTGATGGGGACTCAGAGGATGATTGGGGGGAGGGAAGCAACAAAACCAGCTGAAGGTCATTCTGGCTGCCAAGAACAAGAGAGTGGGCAGAAGGATTTGGAAGCAGGCAGGTGGGGGGCACTTGCTGTAATCAGCAAATAGGAAGATGAGACGTGGAGAGAGAATCTGGGGGGGATCTGGAGGGGCTTCCCAGAGGATGGTGGGGAGGGGGTGTCCAGTCCCAGACCCACCACTCTCTAGTCAGATGAGCTGGGGAAGGAGATAATTTCCCTGAGCCTCAGTTTCCCCATCTGTGAGATGAGCCCAGCATGAGCACACCAGGCACTAATTATGCAAAGTGCTTGGTACAGCCCCTGGTGCCCCCATGTCCCCAACAGAAAGTGGTGGTGGTGGTCATTCTTCTTTCTGGTGGTGCCTCCGCTAACTGCCTCTAGGGCCCCCGGGGGGCTCACACGGGTTCAGGAATCCAGAGTCTGCTGTGGCCTGCTGGGAGAGGAGGAAGGCACTCTGATTCCTGCGAGGCCTCCAGAGGTCCTCCCCCATGGCCACCCCACCACCTGCCAGGAGGTCCCCCTAGGCCATCTCCAGCGCACTGCTGCCGCGTGTCCAGTGCGGCGCCTCCACGCTCTCAGGAAATCCCGCCCTGGCCATCCTGCTCCATACCTCCCCGCACTCGAGGCAGGCATTTCCTCCCTCTGGTCGCCCTTTGCTGAGTCCCCAGGTATACTCCTCTCTCTCAGTATCAGTGTCAGGGGGAGCTGGGCCCACACTCTCCCCACCCTGGGCCCTCACTGGATCAGAACTCTCTGCTCCCTTGGTGGGTTCCTTCCAATGGGCCGGATCCCTGCTGTGGGGCATCGGGCAGTCAGGGTCACTGTGGCCAGCCCTGTTGCTTGGGACAGGGTAAGGCCGCTTTCCCACTGCCTGTGGTCTTGCCACCTCACCCTAATCCTGCCCCTCGATGGGCACAATAGGAGGCTGGGTCCCCATGACTATGGCCAGCAGAAGAGGACAGTGGGCCACACTGCTTCACACCCCCACCTCAGTACAGCAGGTCCTGAGGGCAGGAGGCAGAGGTGCAGAGGGCACAGGAACAGGGAGGCCCGCATCGAGCACCCTAAGGGGCAAGCTGTCCTCAGCCGGGCAGTGCCCAGCGCGGGGCTAGGGTCAAAGCCCAAGCGCCAGCAAAGACAGTGTGTGGCTGGCAAGCAGGTGAGTGGGGACTTCTGCCTCGACTCCCAGCCCCATTCAACTCCAGGAGTGCCGGTGCCCAGGGAGGCAGCTGCGGCGGACCTCGCAGAGGCAGAGGCTGGGGCCGGAGCATGCCGGCCACCGCAGGCTAAGGCTCGCCATCCCCACCAGACGCTGAGGGGAAGGGAGCAAAGCACAGTGATGGAAAGAGCCGGAAGCCAGACGGTGAGGTATAAAAATCTGTATTTATATTACAATGACAGAATGACACAGCACAGCCCCACTGGTGGACAGGTGGGTGGGGGCCCCGTTTCACTCTCCAGCGCGGATCTTGTAACACACCCACCTCTCCAGCACCAGGCCCCTGTGTGGCCGCAGACTCTGGCACGGAACCTGCCCTAGTGCCCTAGATTCAGGCCCAGGAGGCAACTTGCTGGCCAGAGGTCAGAATCCTCTGTGCAGGTAGTGAGGAGGACCACCCCGGTTGGCTGACCAGAGAGAGGCAGGTGGTAGGAGAGCCTGCCTAGCCCAGTGGATGGGGAGTGTCTGGGGCAGACAGGAGGGGAGCGGCCCTCAGGGCCATGGTTGGTTGCCTGGCTGCTCAGCCCAGGAGTACAGGCTCGAGCATGCTGTCATGAGATGGGGGCTGCGGAGGCAAAGCCTTCCTGCACCCTCCCCTCCTCTGCCAGCTGGGCCTGCATGAGGGCAGTGGGGTCCCAAACCTAAGCCCGGGGTTCCAGAACTTCAGCCACTGAGCACCACAGTGGCCCACATGGGCATGGGCGGGCTCATACAGAGGGCACATATACCCCCAGTGGCCCTGTTGCAGTCCCATTTGCTTTCCACAGGCAAAACATTCCCCATGGGTCCTTGTGGCCACCAGTAATGGCCAGCCCATGCGAATGGCAGGCAGGAGCTGGGGGGGACAGGGATATGTGAGTAACTTAGCACCAGTCCCTACACCAGAGACCACCACCTCTCACACAGCTCCTGGTGGCAGGGAGGGCAGCTGGATAGTACCCCTGGGTGGCCGGTGAGGTCAACACCCCAGTCCACAGGGGAACCACAGCCTGGAAAGCCATATTGAGCTGCCAGGAAGGTCAGCCAAGGGGGGCCACGGCTGGCAGTGGGTTGGATTCTGCTGCCTAGAGGTGTGGGGGTAGAGATTCTGTGCCAAGTGTAGGGTAGAGAGGGGAGCTGATGCTTAAGAATTCAGAGCACAGACTGTCCTAGGGCCCCGGAGGACTGGTTCCCCAAGCCGGCTCTCAAACTTGTGTGCTCCTGCCCTGCTCCAAGGGTGCTGGGGCGCTTGAAAGGAATGCTGGGTGGACATGCTCAGGCAGATGGCAGAAGCCCCTTTCTAGGCGCTCCTAATCCCCCCGCAGGGCTGGAAGGAGATGCAGACAGACAGTTTTCCTCACAACCAGCCAGCAAAACATTTGGACAGTCTCCCAACTCCATGTACCCCCTGGCCTGTCATCCAAGCCCCGCAGGGCAGGTTCTGTGCCAGAGCTGTTTCCAGGGCCCCTTCTGCCTTGATAGGCCACCCACGGTGGGGTGTCCATCAGCATGACTAAAGATAAACACGAATTCTCCCTCACAATTTGGAAATTTGTTACAAATGCACCAGAGGAGGTGGCAGGCACCGCTGGGGGTCAGCCCCACGGCCCGCCCCCAAGTATTGCTGTGTGGTCCCCAGGGACAAAGGATTTCAGGCCAGCTAGAGTCTCCTAACGCCAGGCCTGTACCACCCGGGGTGAACACTGTCTTGTCAGCTGCCAAAGTCTGAACCCTGGAGCCCTTGCCCCAGACCAGGGAGCAGGGGTATTCAAGGTGGGTTACAGGTGAGAATCTACTTCTCTGGTTAGCAAGCAAGCCCCGCCCAAGTGGTCTGCTACCCCCGGGCTGCACAGTGGGTATTCCCTGCCAGCCCCTGGAAAGGGCAACACTTGGAGCCAGGTCACGGCCCCTCCTGCCGGTGACAGAAAGCAGCCACACTGCCCATGCAGGCCTCTACGTGTCATTTGTAGCCAGGAAGCTGTGGCTGCTGGGACTGCACCATGGGGAGGGGTGAGGAGGGCACCTGCCAGGCAGGCCTGGGGCATCCTGGGACCCACATGGGACATGCTGGTGAAGGGGGCAGGACCAGACGCGGGACACAAGGCACACTATGACGACTGACAGAGGGACGGGTCCCTGAGACGCTGGGTTGCTCCCACCCCTCAGCAAACAAGGACGTAACAACGGCTAGGAAAATAGAATACAAAAATCTCGTACAGGAAGGAGAGGCAGCACACACTAACATCCCTTGGCCAAAAGTCTTTAGAACTTTTTTCTTTTTAAAAATTTTTTGGGAACAGCCTCTCTACAGCTGAGGCGGCACAGGTGGGACTTGCATGGAGCCCTGCGGGGCTGCTGGGCAGTGCTGCATTTTGTTTTTCTTTAAGGGAGATGAGAAAGCCCCTGAGGACCCAGTGGTTGCAACTCACCAGCCGAGCTCACATGGGCCCCTGCCGGGAGGAAAAGCCCCTCTCCTGTGTAGACCAGGCAGGGCCATTTGGGCAGGCACAGGCCAGGGGCCACATTTGCCTAGGTGACCCTTGAAGGCCAACCTCCCCAGGACATGTGCCCTCTGGCTGCCCACGTGTGTCTGCGTGTGTGTATGCATGTGGGTGTGGGGGCATGTGCCTGGGCACACGCATGTGTAAGCCTGACGGTCCTAACACAGTGGAAGCCAGCCAGCTTGGGTAGGGTGGCCCGGCCTGCCCCCAGCAGTCCAGCCCTGGCTCCTGAAACCTGCAGGGTGGGAAGGCCCCCATCCACCCACCTGCCCCAGGGTGCTCACCCAAGTCCCGCCCTTCATGGATCCCTCTGTCCACGCTTCAGAAGCCTACAGGGACTGACGGATGGATGAATGGACAAACAGCCGTGCCTTCCTTCCTCGGTCCACTCCTTTCTCCTGAGTTCCGGGGTTGGGGCCTGAGCTCCCCGCGGTGGTCATTAAGCCCTTCACACGGCCCCTGCCGAGGTTTGCAGCAATGACATTTAATACTTCTGGAATGATTAGGAATTAGAACAGACCGTGGGCGGCTACGCTGGGCTCCGGGATGAGGGAGCTGGGCCCTGCCTCCCTGCAGGGGGCCTTGCCAGCTGGGAGGGGCGGGCGGCTCAGTGGGCCCTGACCAGCAGGCGAGTGGAGACGGGCAGCCCAGGCAGCAGCTGGAGCTTCCAGAATGGCACAGCAGTGGGCCCATGGAGAGGCTGGCATCGGTTGAGGGAGTACTGGAGGGCAACACACGTGGCCAGGCGGGCAGGCAGGCCAAGGAGCGGAGGGCATGGGGCCTACGAGAGGCCAGGGCGGCCAGGCCGCCGGCAAGGGGGCCCATAGCTGCCATCGCTGCAGCCACTGCTCTGCAGGCTGTAGTGGTCATCGGCGTCACTGCTGCTGCCAACACTGTCCAGCTCTCCAGGGCCAAACTCCATGCCCTCTATGTCCACTTCTGGGGAGAAGAGAGAGGAGGCGAGTTCAGGGCATTCCAAGGGTGCCAGCTGGGGCTCTCTTCAAAGTCAGGGCCCACTTCTCCCTTTTCTGGAAGCAGAGGCTCTGGGGATGGCAGTGGAGAGGGACTCGTCTGGGCCCTTAGGTGTCAGATGCTAGGATGGGCCGATTAAGACCCTGCCTCTGAAGCGCACTGCCCGCCGAGCTCAGCCTGTGACTCGTGCACCTCGCCCTGCCCCTTCTGTGTGAGGACAGTGAGGAATAAAGGAGCCACTGCACACAGGGTGCTCAGACAACACTGGGGACACCCCATCGTCACCCAGAATCATGCCAATCCCATCCCCCGGGCACCGCCTTTTCCACCTAAGGAGCTGTACAACACACATGCCCAAAGGCCTGGGCAGGCTGCCCCTACCTTGCTCTGAGTCATCCGTGGAGACGGCGGAGCCTGTGCTGTCCGTGCGCACGCGCTCCACGCTCTGCACCGACAGCTGCTCCAGGCGCCGCTTCAGGAAGCGGTGCTCCCGCTGCAGCTGCTCCTTGATGCTCAGCGCCCGGCGGTCCTGCTCCTCCAGTTTCTGGGGATAGGAGGAGCTGTGAGCCCATGGCAGCAGGGATGGGGCACTGAGGCCTGGGAAGGGCAGGATCCCTGTCCCCCATGTGGCCCAGCCAGGCTGGAGCCCACGCTGTGCCCTGTCCTGCGGGCCACTGAGGCCTGGTGTGCGCCCCAGCCAGGCAGTCACGCCCAGCTGCCACCTTCTGGCCTTGTACTGTCTGCTGACCAGCTCTAGAATGCCCACAGCTGCCAACCAGCTTTGGTCAATCTGAGTTAGGTGTGAGTTTGAAGGCCCAGGACAGTGCTGCCCGGCCTCTGGCTGGCACCTTCTCCTGGAGCACAGCCCTGCCCATAGCAGCTCTTCCTGCATGATCCTGGCCTGTGCCACGCCTGTGCCACAGTCCCCACACCCTGCCCCCACCTTCTCTAAATCTTCCCCATATGTGCCTGCTTTGTGAGGGTCCCCAGGGCCCTGACTACGACTCTCTCAAAACTCCTGCCACCCCTGTCTGGAGGTACCCAGATACCATGCCTGGGCAAGCAGAGGAGGACCTGGTTGACCTGTGTGTTGCAAGACTCCCAGACCAGCAGGTTTCGGTCTCAAAGCTTTGGGCGGACTGCCCTAAGCGATGTTCCCCCCAGCCCAGGTCCACGGGCAGCCCATGGACAGCAGCCCCCACCTTTGCCCCCCACCCCCACTAGGGCTGCCTACTTCTGGTTGGCCTCTCTACCTCTCCTTCCGGCTAATGTCCCTTCATGCTGCAGGCCCCCAGAAAGTCATCTGTCCCCACTCCTCCTCCCCTAGCCTGGTCTGCCCACTGTACCACCTCCTTCTACCCTGGTCCCACCCAACAAAAACCAACACAAGCCACGTAACCTCCTTGGCCCCAGGCAGTTCCTGTTGCTGTCCTCCCCCCACCTCACCGCCCGAGACCCCCAGGCCCTGACATGTACCTGCCCAGCAGCTCCCACCTTCCTTCTGGCCCTCTGGTCAAAGGGCCAACCAGGGCCCTGGTGGGTGCTCCCACAGGGCGCACAGGCTGGGCTGGGTCAGCCACACCGACGGCAGTGGGGAGAGGGCGCAGATGCTCACCTTGATGTGCATCTTGGCACGCTTCAGGAGGCTCAGCGTGGTGTGGCGGGTGCTATCAGGGCCCAGGGGCACCAGCTGCTTGAGCTGCTCCAAGTACAGCCTGAGTTTGGCTCGTCTGAAAGAGCCAGAGACAGAACCATCAGGCTGGGGTGGCAAAGCCCATGGGTGAGATGGCCAAGGTGGTCTGGGGAAGGTGGGAGGTGGGCAGCCGGGCCCCCAGAAGCAGCTGGCACTCACAGATGGCCCTCTCACTCCCCGAGCAGAGCCCAGTCTCACGGCCCTGCAGTGCTGCCGAGTGCCACCAGCAGGCACCACCTAGGAGCTCCTGCCTGCCATGCTGCCACCGCTCTCCGCATAGAGTCCAGGTGGCTGGTGAGGGAGGGTGGCAGGGAGAGGTGAGGGGTGCTGGTCAGGCCTCAACAAGATCTCTATTTGCCCACCTCGCCATGCACAGTGTGCTCTGTGGTCACTCTTGTCACCACAGAAACATAAGTCAATCCAGGTCAAAGGAGGGCCACGGACTAGCCCCTCCATCCCTGAGTTGGGTATCCCTTGGGAAACCGCTTCCTTCCAGATTTTGTCCCTCTTTCCATAAAGATGAGCCTTTTTTTTTCCCCCCACAAAATTGGGGCCATGACACTCAGTGGTACTTGTTCATATGCCACAATCCTCCAGCACCTGCTCATCAGGCCCCTTGGGAGAGGGGCCTGGGCTTATGCTGGATCTGCCCCTGCAGAAACGCTGCCTCCGCGGCTGGTCTGCTGGTCCGGGGAGGGCAGACCAGTGAGGGCATGCCGGTGGAGCTGGGAGGCAGGGGGCTAAGCTCACCCCCAAGACACTCTGCCTCCACTGTGATGGTCTGTGACCTCTGCCAGTCCACATGCATCCACCTAGCCCAGTAACTGCGGGGCGCCAGAGGCTCTCATCACAGTGATGCGCAGTAGCAGAGTTGCCCGGCCCTGCAGGCTGCTGAGGTTGCGTCCGAACCCAGGATGTTGAGCTTAGGGTGCATTCCTAGTGGAATTGCCAGGCCAAGGGGCAGGAATATTTTTTTGAGGCTTTTGAAAATGGGCTGCCTGACTACCTGGCCACTGCCAATGCCCACACCTGTTCCTTTCCCCAAGCATCCCCACCTTCCACCTCTGCTCCTTACATTCTGAAGCTCTGCAAACCCAGTCTCCTTTAGTCTTAGAGAACCTGAGAGAAAAGCAGGCAGGGACAGTTGTTTCTTTTGGACAGAGGAGGAGCCTGAAGCCCAGAGAAGGAGGGGCCGCTGGGTGCAGGGAGAGTCTGCAGAAGGGTGATAACAGCCCCACCCTTCAGGAGGAGGGCTGTGACCCATGGCTTCTAGCCTGTCACCCACGCCCACCAGCACCTTCTGCTGACAAAGCACTTCTCACCTGCCCTGTGGGACAGGAGGTGCCAGCTGTGCAAGAGAACAGCTCTCTCTGTTCAGGGAGGGCCCTGTCCTGAGTCACGTTCCTACTGTCCTGCAGCCACCACGGGGACTAAGGCCACAAGTGAGGACACTGCTAGGGGCCCTCCTTCCCCATCCACTCATTAGATGGCGAATGGCAGTTTTGACAACCCACTGTTTCATTACATCAGCACTATATAATCATTGTGGAAAAATTTCTAAATGCAAATCAGCAACAACACAAATAAATAAAAAGTACCAAACATTCCACCGCCCAGAGACGACTGCATTGTCATTTTAGCGTGTCTAAATTTTCAGATCATGAACGTCAGGTGAAGGAATTAGGACACAGAACCACATATGTGTCAGTGACCCAATGTTGTTTAAAAAATAAAACGGCGGACGTACACAGGAGACTCAACAGAACAAGTAGGGCAGAGAGTGTGCACCTCCAGGTGAGGCGACTGCAATGTTTATTTCTTTAGCTTTGCGCTTTTCTGCATATTCCAGATTTTCTATGTTAAAAAGAATCCGCATATTACTATTACAATCACAGAAAGACACATTTGTACAAAAAAGAAAAGACACAGCTAAAAAATAAATAATGGTAGAAAAACATTTGCAATACATGAAAAGACAAATGGTTAGTACTCATACTTTGAGCTCATACACATCAAAAACAAAAAGAGGAATTCCTCAGTGTCACAGCACACAGAGGACACACACGCAAGGTGCACGACATGAGTGGCTGACCTAACACAACCGACTCCTTGGCACGAGTAACCGAGGAAATGAAAACTCCAACAAAGAGATCCTAGTTATGGGCTGGCCTGGTGGCGCACTGCTATAGTGCGCCACTTGGGAGTGCGGCGGCACTCCCGCCGAGGGTTCGGATCCCACATACAGACCGGTTCCCGCTCACTGGCTGAGAGAGGTGCGGGCGCAACACCGAGGGTTGCGATCCCGTTGCCGGTCATGAAAAAAGACAAAAAGGAAAAAAAAAAAAAAAAAGGAGATCCTAGTTCTCACCCTTCCCACCTGCCGAAATAAAAGGGAGTGGCCGACCAGACCGGTCACAGATGTTGGTGGGACAGCAAGCGGGGGCGGGGCTCTGAGGGACTATCAGCTGCTTTATCATTTCATGATGCCGCTGTCCAGCGTTTCTGCTTCTAGAACTTTGGTCCTACAAAACCATCCTGCCCCTGCCCCCGCCCCCATATGCAAAGACCCCCTCGGTCTTCGCCGCAGTGCTGTCTGGAGATCCCCACGTGTTAAGCACCGGGGCATGGCCAGGAACATGGCAGCACCGCCAGGCGTCCTGTCCCGTGTGGCAGCGGGGACCAGAAGGCAGGGGAGTGTGCACAGACACAGGTGGGCAGCACCTACGAGGCGGCAGGTGAGAGATCAAGTCAGCAATAGCAAGTCCCCTTCTCATCCAGGTCTGATTAGCAATGTTAGTGCCCACACAGAGAAGCAGACGACTTGGACTCATCCTCCCAGTGTCTGGGACGCTGTTTCTGGGGGTGGGGGTACAGGGAGGTACATAAACAGGCCTCTTTAGAAATCATGAAACATGTTTCTCAAGAGACAAAGAGAGACTGCTTGACCATACGTGGTCAGCACTTAAAACTCAACAACATGTACACCCAACCCCAGGACAGCCACCGCCAGGGCTGCAGGCTGCACAGGTCACCCTGGCTCCCTGCCCTGGGCAGCAGCTGTGATGGACAGCCTGGGGCTGGGGCCCCAAGGCCTCACAGCTGAGGGCCGCACGAGGCTCTTGCTAAGCCCTTCTCCTAAAGCCGCTGCAGTGCCCCAGACCTCCAAAAGCACCCTGCAGCTGTCCCCGAGAATTCCAAGGAGCTTCTAAAACCCACTGCTTCCTGAAGGAAGCCTGTGTGGATTCAGCAGGCTGAGCCTACCTCTGGGACTCGCTGCATTAGTGTGAATCACAGCTCCCATCTCTAGCAGCTGGCCATAGCCCAGCCTCTGGCCATAAGCCCCTATCCCTCAGAGACGGCCTAGCTCTGGGCTCAGGTCCCCGGCACCTGAGCGGCAGAGTTGCGGCTGGCCAGCAGAGCCACACTCAGCCACCCCAGGCCTGGCTGCTGAAGGAGAGGCAGCAAGGACGCATGCTGAACGCTGGGGCTCCAGGGCGGGGGACAGGGAACAGGGGCACCTCCCACTCTCGCCCTTGTTCACCTGCATCTCTAGCTCTTGCTAACAAACATATGTCCCTTGCGTATTTATAAAGGCCACATGTGGCTGTATCAAGCAGATGGGGGAGGCCACAGAAGTCACCTTCCAGAGGGATCTGCCCAGGACCCCATACTTGCAGAGATGTGGGACAGGGGCCCAACTGGGGATTCTGGACTGGCCTTTGGGATGGGTCCTGCCACTCCAGGGGGATGCTGAGGGCCAGGAAGAATGGCTAGGGCCCCCTCCCCACACACCTGCTAAGGCCAAAGCCTTGGCCCATGAGGGTCACCAGGCCAAGAAAGACATGGCCTCCATGATCCCCAGGCCACTGGGGTTCGCAGCTGCATGCTGGCCTTAGCAGATCTGCTGGAACTGCTCACCTGCAAGGGAGGAAGAGCAGGAGGAACAGGGCCTGGGTGGGACAGGGCAAGCTGGGCTCAGCTCAGACCACCTGCAAGGGGGAGCCCCACAGTCCCAGCCAGGGCCCTTGCCAGGGAACACCTCCAGGGAAGGCAGTGTCCAGGGCCCAACACCCTGGGGCCTGCAGGGTGGCCCAGCCAGGTGCTTCCTTCCTTCCTCAGGACAGTACACAGCCCTTCCTGCAGCCAGCAGCCAGAAGCATCTACCTTCGGCACTGGGCCAGCCCCAGGTAGGCCGTGATGGAGGTCCCGCCAGGGCCCCACGCTCCAGGCCTGTGGGTGGCTCAAGGCTGTCCACACCCACCTCTTGGTCAGCCAGGGACAGAGACCCTTGCACTGTGCAGGGGGTTGGGTGCTACAGAGAACCCCAGGCTGCCCACCCATCCCCACTCTGCATCTTGAGGCCCAGTCTAAGGGTGAGCTCTGGGAAGAGATGGCAGAGGCCAAGGCTAGGGTCAAGGAGCAGCTGCAGAGCTCAGAGGTCAGCCCTTGTCCTTCCCCACAGGCTGCCATGCCCTGGCCACCTGCCTTCCCCAATGTCATCTACCCTGTCTGTCGTTATTGATGGGCTGTCTTCCCAGGCACCACCTCCTGGAAGCCTCCCCAGAATACCCCCACTGTGTCTGCCCAGGCTCCTGGGTCCAGGTCAAGACCAGGCTGGTCTCCTCTGACCTGGGAGCACCTCCAGGTCTGCCCAGTTCTCACAGGCTCCGCACCTGCCCCCACCTTTGCGGCCTCTAGGGAACCCCCCAAACACACATGACTAGTCCAGGAAGTGCGGCTCCTCAGAGAACACAGTGTTCTGTCCCTGCCCAGCCACCCGCCACAGCCAGGGGCCCAAATCCCAGGGGAGCGGAAGTTGGTGCTGCTGTGGGTGCAGACGTGGGTGGCGGGAGGGAGGTGGAGAACTGGCTGAGCTCCAAACCTTTCCAGAGCAGCTGGGGAGGGCTTAACTCGTATGCAGACCTGCCCCCTGCCAGAAAAGGAAGAACTGACCCACTTCACAGATGGGAGCAAAGGTCAGGAGAGCACTGTCACCCAGCGTCCCTCAAGGGGTCATCCTGACCCTGGCATGGGAGGGGCTCCTGCCTTTGTGGCTGTCTGGCCCAACTTGCCTCTGCACCCATCCGGAGCTCTGGCTGGCAGCCAGAGGCACCTGTCTGCAGGGGCTCCCCCAGACCCCACGAGCTCACCCCCACTTCGTCCCCACTGGCAGAGTTGGGTCTGCAGCCCAAGCAGCCCAAGCAGCCCAAGCAGCCTCAAGCTGGTGCCAGCCAAGGAAAGGACAGCTGACAGCAGTGTCATGCGCAGAGCTCTGGGTTGACTGGGGCTGGAGCAAGGGACTCCTAGGTGGCTGTGCTGCCTGGTGGACCTGGCCCTGCAGCCTATGGGTGGCACGAGTGGAGCCCACCTGAATTCTGCCCTGGGCCAGGATCACATGGGAATCCCATCCCAGCAGGCCCATGTGGCCTGGGACTGGCTGTCCTCCCCTGGCCCCTCGGACAAGACTCTAGCAAGACTCCTTGGAAGGCAGGCCCCAGAAGGTACAGGGGCAGAGGCCCCGATGAAGAGGGCTGAATCCTCCTGATCAGAGGCCATCGTCCCGAGGACTCAAGGGCTGTCCCATAGGAGCTCAAACACTCCAAAGTAAACCTATCTCCTCCTCCTGGGAGCTGGCCTTGACTGCCACACAGCACAAGGGGCCCTGCTCCAAGGCCCTGACTCCCATCTGGCTCTGGCCCCTGGGCTAAGCTCCCCAAAGCGAGGCCCCCTGCTCCCTGCCTCCCAGCATGAGACTACCTGAGAACAGACCCTGGTCTCCTCCTTTAAGACTGACCCTTCCCAAGTGAGGGCATAGCCTGGCAGCATAGTCAGCTGTACCCAGGACAGTCAGGCCCGGGGTGGCGGGGTACTCAGCCGGCCACAGCACCACCTCAGCAGAAGGGCAGGCCAGCGTGTCAGGCGGCTCACATGGGGGACTGCGGGTAGGGGTGTCACTTACCTGTGCTTTTCTAGTTCGTTGTGTGAAGACCTGTTTAGAGAGACAGAAAGACAGAGCTCACTCTGTTGCCCAATCACCAAAGAACGGCAGCTCTAGTCAGAGGACCAGGTGCCCACAGACAGTGGCTGGGCAGGTCTGGGCCCCAGGATGGTCCAGGACAGTGAGGGCTGGGGCAGGTGAGCAGCTGCCAACCAAGGGCTGGGGAGAACCATGCACTGAGCCGTGAGGATGGGGATGCACAGAGGTGCAGGTGGGTCCAGGGCACCCAGGGCTACCTAGTCAGCCCATGGGAGATCCAGCTGGCAGGAAGATCCTAGCCCCCTTCCAGAAGGGTCAGGGAGGCCCAGGGAGCAGCGGTAGCTGGACCTGGGGCTGACCCACCCCAGTGCCCCCACGGCTGCCCAGGCACCTGTCCACCTGCTTTCTCTGCTCCCCAAGGCCAGCTTTGTCCTTGGAACCAACATGGGCCAACAGAGAGGGCCAATGGCAGGTTAAACATGGAGCATGGAGGCCAGGCCCTTGGGAGAAAAGTGGTCCTGTCCTGACATCACCACCTGTTGGTCTCACACCCTGGGTGATCACAGCCCACCATACGGATGGGAACACCCAGGGACACAGCAGTCTCAGCCAGATCAGCTCACAGGGGGGCTTCTGGGACATGGATACCTCCTGGGCCAGTGGGCACAGAGGGACACAGAGACCAGCCCTCCCCCTTCCCTCAGGGGCCAGGTCCTGACAAGGGCTGGCTGCCCTGTGCCCAAGCTCAGCTTCTCTGGGGACAGCAGCCCTGCCTGCTGCTCAAGACCCGCCTGTCTGGCCCATTCTGACAGGCGCACAGAACACCGAGCACCATGGGGGGTAGTGCCAACAGCACTGCCCTCCAGGACAATGAGGTAGCAGAGCCAAGCCCCAGCTCACTCTCCCAGTCCCAGGAGACCCCACAGGCCAGCCAGGGCCCACTGGCCTCCCAGCCTGCTGCACACATGAGAAGAGAGCTCAGGCCATCTCGGGCACACCCAGAGTCCCGAGACCCCACCAAACTCTGCTCCTTCCTGAAGTTTCTGCTGACCACTGCCTGCCTGCCCCCACTCTCTCCTGCTTCAGGAATTTGGAACTTAGCGTCTCCTGTCCCCACCCCTCAGGCCAGAGTGCCTGCCCATCCTGCCTGCCTCTACCACCTGCTGTGGCCAACTGGGGCCCTAGGCATCCCTCTTCCCACCATGGCTGCCTGCCCCTGGGCCTCCCTGTGCAGCCTCAGAAGAGCCTCCGGACCCAGGCTCCAGGGTCCTCAAGGGCCTGCTGGTCACATGGGCTGGGCAAAGAGCCTCAGAGCCTGTGAAGGGGCCAGGGCCAGCTGAGGCCAGGAGGGCGCACAGCCACATGCTCCTCACCAGCCTGCCAGGGGCTGTCCCACTGCCAAACCACAGCCTGGCTCATGAGGGAGGCTGGGGTCTCAGGAGCCCTTCGATGTAAAGAAGCCCACCTGGCTTCTGGTGAGAAGTGTCCTGGGAGGATGGCGCTGAGCTAGAGCCCATCCCAGAGCCTGGGGGATGGAGAGGGGCCACTGCCCCTCCCGGAGCTCCTCCTCGGTCCAGAGACCCGAGGGGCCCTTTTAGGGGAGGCTTGTTATGTGGGTCCCAGGAGCATCCCATCCCTGGGGAGAGGTAGGACTAGCCCCACTGGGCGTGCCAAGTGCTTTCCTGCATTACTGCGGGAAACTGACCCCCGCAGGCTGGCTCCAGCCCCCAAAGACCTTTGAGGAGCCCGCAGCAACCCCTGAAGCCCTGTCCACCTCCATCCAACACTGCCCTCAGCCCCGCTACCCTCCTCCGAACCTGGTCCCTTCCCTCACCTGTGGGACCCTCTGGCCCCTGCTCTGCCCCAGCTCCCTGTCCCAAAGGTAGTGACCACCAAGAAGGGGTCCTTATCTGTCAGCCTCAGGCTGCCTCAGTCACTGGGGGAGTCGGGCTCAGAGGAGCCACAGGGTAGGTGCACCCTGGCCGGGGAGACCCTCTGCATCCCTCCCCAGTGGCCCCAAGGTCTCCATCCCAGCAGAATGTGGAAGGCCAGTACCCTGCTCAGGAACAGCAGTCACCAGAGACAGGTAACTGGCCCCAGGCAAGCAGCTGAGTCTCTGTGCCTCAGTTTCCTCAGCCATAAAATGAAGGTAAATATAATATGTCCGTTGTGGGGCTGGGGGAAGATTAATGAGTTGTACATGTGAAACAGTTGGTCCAGAGGAAGCACTCAGGGAGCTTCAGCTAGGATTCTGGTGGCCAGCTTTGGATACTCCAGAGCTTTCCAGAGTGGCAGGGATTTGGGACAGTGAGAGCCAGCAGCAGGGGCCTGGCTTGTTCACTGAGGAGACTCAGACACAGGTCCCAGGCAGGGCAGCTGAGATTCAACCAATTCCTTGCTAGGCCCAGGACGCCAGTGAGATGGGTCCCTGTGCCAGTCTTTCTGTTTCCCAAGAACAGGCAGGCCACAGGAATGAGCCACACCCTCTTGCCAAGGGGCCCTGAAGCCCCTCGAAAGCACAGCTCCCAGCCTGGTGACATGGGAGTGGCTGGGCCAAGGTGGCCCTGAACAGTGCTAGGTGTGCCTGATCCTCACAGTAGCTGGAGAGTGGGAGCCCCAGGGAAGCCCTGGCCCGGGGTCCCCCACCCCAGGGGTGTGCATCCACCCAGCTTTAGGGCTTATGCAGTCTGACTACAAGCCCAACGGGGCAGGGAGTAGCTGGTGCCAGGAGGGGCTACTTCGTGGAGCTTGTCCCGCACAGCCTGCCCCTTCCTTCCCCTTAAAAGTGGCTCTAGTCCCAAAGAAGGCGACCCTTATCCTTTTGACTGGAGTTTCACCGTGTCAGGGTGCTGGGCAGAGGCGGTGGGCACCCTGGGCAGGGACTCCACGTGCCCTCTTTGTCCAGGCTCCCGGGGGTGGGGGCTCTTGGAGACAATCGGCGGGAGACGGCCCCCCACCCGCGGAAAGCAGCGCTCAGGGCTGGCCTGCGCCGAGCCTCAGTTTCCCCGGACCCACGGGGCACCGGCCAGCGCCCCCGACAACTCTCTTCCCGCCTGCAGCGGTGCAGAACAACGCGGGGCGGG